>NC_037680.1:9697602-9997602 GCF_003255815.1 Theropithecus gelada
TTTTTTTTTTTTTTTTTTTTTTTGTTGTTGTTGTTGTTGTTGTGTAGCTGTGCGCTGTCCCCAGAGGTGGAGTCTACAGAGACAGGCAGGTTTCCTTGAGCTGCTGTGAGCTCCACCCAGTTCGAGCTTCCCAGCAGCTTTGTTTACCTACTTGAGCCTCAGCAATGGCGGGCGCCCCTCCCCCAGCCTCGCTGCTGCCTTGCCGGTAGATCACAGACTGCTGTGCTAGCAATGAGGGAGGCTCCGTGGGCGTGGGACCCTCCCGGCCAGGTGTGGGATATGATCTCCTGGTGTGCCTGTTTGCTTAAAGCGCAATATTGGGGTGGGAGTTACCCGATTTTCCAGGTGTTGTGTGTCTCAGTTCCCCTGGCTAGGAAAAGGGATTCCCTTCCCCCTTGCGCTTCCCAGGTGAGGCGATGCCTCGCCCTGCTTCAGCTCTCGCTGGTCGGGCTGCAGCAGCTGACCAGCACCGATCGTCCGGCACTCCCCAGTGAGATGAACCCAGTACCTCAGTTGAAAATGCAGAAATCACCGGTCTTCTGTGTCGCTCGCGCTGGGAGTTGGAGACTGGAGCTGTTCCTATTCGGCCATCTTCAGATCTGTATTTTTAATACAAAAGATTGGAAGAGTCTGCTCCAAGGAAAAGCCTAAAGACATTGACATCAAAGAACTCTAACAACTCACCCTGATCACCCTGCCAAGAAGACCAAAGTCTGCAAACCCTATTCATGTGCTCAGAGGTTTCAATTACATTTTATGTTTCTAATCTCAATCATTAGCAGAAAACAAAGGGTTATGAGACGCGGATAAATTATAAATCTTTAATATAGAGACCAAGTCAAATAAATAGAAAAAAGTTCTTGGAGGAAGCAAGGACTATGAAGCGAGAAAAAAATGAAAGAAACTATTATTAAGAGTAGTAACAGTGGGTATTATAGCCATGAAACAAGAATAGAATGCTGTTTTAAAAAAAAAAGAGAATTCAAATAAAACACTAGTAATTAAAAATGTGATATCAGAATTTTTTAAATCAGTATAATGTAAAGTTGAGGAAACCCATATAAAAAGAGCTTCTTTAAAGAAATGGAAAAGATAGGAAAATTAGAACTCTTGTTTGTAGTGGTCTGATACCTAAATATTAGTACTAGAAAGTAAGGGAAACAAAGAACAGGAAGGAAGAGATCATCAACCAAATAATGACTTAAATTTTCTAGAAATGGAAGGGCCAAAGTTTTTCTATTGAAAGTGCCCACTGAATGTCCAGCACAAAAAGTAGAACTAGACCCTGAATGAGGAACATCATTCTGACATTTTAGAGCACTGAGGACAAAGATGCTAAGAACTTTCATGGAGGAAAAATAAAACTGTTATGTATGAACAGTAAGAAATTAGAGGAGCCATGGGTTTCTCAATAGAAATTCTGGAAATGAGTAGACTGGGTGGAACAACACACTAAGGGAAAATGATTTCTAATAGAATTCTGTAACTAGCGAAACTATCAATCAAATAAGAAGATAGAATAAAGTTAACTTCAGACATGTAAATCACAAAATATTTACCTCCCACATAGCCTTTCTCATAATGCCTCTGTAGATGTACTTGTCAAAAGCCTGTTCTTGCTGAAACAATGCATAAAACACTTCTACTACTAATCAAAGTACAATGGTTGAGAAATTAAGCTGTAAGTTGATGAGCTGCTTTTCAACGAAATGACACTTTTATGTGAAAGAAAAATTGACAGACACAGTGTGATTATTCAGACTTGAATATTTGACTGATACATTCTCTAAAATGAACAAAGTGAGCCTAACACTTTAAGGAAAACAATTGACAATAGCTGTGGCCAATGTTAAAATTGGAACTTTCAAGCCAAAATTAGAATTCGGGAAACTTGTAACTGTCATGGGAGCTTAACTTCTTTCCAATACTTAGACTCTTCTGATGAGATGTATGGTTATATTAACTATATTAACAAATAGGATTTCTCAATGTTGTATGATGAAAATTGTTGACATTTGTAAGATCTAAATCTGTAGGTAAGTCATCATTTTCCAAATGACCAATGGATCACATTAAAGAAACATGCATGGATAAAAGAGTACAAAATAGATAAATAAACGTTTCCCAGTAAAAAGTTAATAGATATGGTTTCAGATCTTATATTGCCACTATCCTTTAAGAAACTGCCTTTAACAGAGTTGTGGTGTGCTACCAAAGAAACAGAACCACAGTTATCTAAAAAGGCTGTAAAATATTTCTGCCTTTTCCAACTATAATTCTGAATCAGGTCAATTTTCTTCATGGACTTCAGTGAAAATAACAAGCTGCAAAAGATTGAATGCAGAAATAGTTATGAAAATCCATCTGTTTTTCTTTCAAAGCAGACATTGAAGAGATGTGTTTTGTTTTGGAAATAAGTCGCTTTTCATAAAAATGTTACTTATATTAAAACTCAATGAGCATATTATTGTGATATTTACATTAATTAATAAACACTTTTTCTAAATGTTAGTGTTAATTTTTAATACAATCAACATTAATAGACATGAACCATATAAATAAAAGCTCTTGGATTTCCTCAATCTTTTATTTGTTTTTTTAAGGATATGAGTCCCTGAGACCAAAATGTCTGAGAACCACTGGTTTAGGGAAAAGAAGAAATTTAGTATAAGGGCTATTCATTTTTAAAAAATCATTTATTTAAAAAAGTGTTAAGGTGCATAACCAACTACTAGTACATTCCTCATTTATTAATTAGGACAATGAAATTCAGAAATGGGAAGGTAATTACCCAAGGTGACACCAGGGTGACACCAGCAGTTAGTCACAAAGCTAGTTCAAGCGTTCATGGCTCTTTTCTCCCACCCCAAGTCTTTTTCTTCTGTATTATGCTGGCTTCTCAACCTCCATTTTCTAATCTGCATATCTTTTTATGAACGGATAATCCGTATGCACATATGTGGGGTGTGTCCCTGTGTATAGAATTGTACTAGAGGCAGCAATCTTGTCCTTCCAGCTTTCCTAACTCCTTCTCAGAAAATTTGTTCCAACAGCCTCTAATAAGAAATAAACAGACCCAGCCAGGCGTGGCAGCTCACACCTGTAATCCCAGCACTTTGGGGGGCTGAGGTGGGTGGATCATGAGGTCAGGAGATCGAGACCATTCTGACTAACACGGTGAAACCCCACCTCTACTAAAAATACAAAAACAAATACTAGCCGGGCATGGTAGCAGCCCCCTGTAACCAGGAGGCAGAGCTTACAGTGAGCCAAGATCATGCCACTGCACTCCAGCCTAGGCGACAGAGCGAGACGCCGTGTCAAATAAAAAAAGAAAGAAAGAAAAGAGAAAGAAAGGAAGGAAGGAAGGAAGGAAGGAAGGAAGGAAGGAAGGAAGGAAGGAAGGAAGGAAGGAAGGAAGGAAGGAAGGAAAGAAGGGATCCTATGAGCCCAATACCTCCTGGTTTCTGCTAATGGAATTCGGTATGGACATACAAACAAAACAAACTGCTCTTTCTGGAAGTTATATTTGGAAAAAAGGAAAACTAGTCAGTCTCTATTGAAAAAATGGTAAAATTGAGTAGCTGGGTAGGGTTTAAGACAATCACATCTGGGCCCTACATTTGCCAAAGCCAAGACAATGTGAATAGCAGCTGAAAGAGAGACAAGAAGATCAGTAGAGAAACACTGAGGGGTGGGAATGACCCCAACCCTCCAGTTCCAGGTTACAGGCTCTCTGAGGCCTAGCTTCAGGAGGTGCCCTTTGATTTGTCAATTTTTGCTTTATTTATTTAAATGGGTTTTTATTCTCTGGAACCTAGTAACCATGTTTCAGGAAAAATGTGCACACATATATATTCCCTACCCCAATAATAATGAAGTACAGCTTCAGAGTGGACGGTAAAAGTATAAAAGGCAGAACATAAAGCCCTGGCATTTGCCTGATGAGAGCAGTTGCCAAGCCACAGAGCATGGCGGCAGAGAAAACCTGTATGCATGCCTTCAGCTGGCAACCTGAGAGATCATATCAGAGGTCTCTAATCTGGACCAAACATGTAGTTGGCACTTTCACTGAAAAAGCTGGATTCAGAGATATTCAGGGCTTGATAACACATTGTAAAGTCTTCATAAATAATTGTTAAATTAAGAAACGAAAGCATGGCACACTTGTTGCCAACTCTCTCTAAATGCTACAATCGTCCTGGAAATCACTTATCCAAAACTTCTTAAGCAATGGATCTAAAGTAGGACTCCAGAGGAGAAAATCTAAAGAAAAAAAAAAAAATTCTGTAGTGATGTTCAGCTATTCTGTTGTAATTGTAGAAGCTGAAGATAAGAGTGGTGTTTATACTAAGGAAGAGCAAAAGGGATTTTTTGGATAAATTCTAGAGTGTTCTCTAGAAGGGGTTAAAAAGACTAGAGAAAGAAACTAACAAAAAGCTAAGAAAATCATCAAATCAATGGAAACTCAAAAAAGAAAAACATGGAGGAGAGAAAGAAGAAATCGGTGCTAGTAACTTGAGCAACATAGGATGATGAAGGATTTTGATTCTGATATTGTTGAAAAGTCAGTAATAATGTCAACCCCATTATATACAGATATTTACTGATTGTGAAAACTCTTTCTAAAGCATTACGTTAATTGTGTTCAAAAATGCAAAGGAGTGAAAGTTGACATGTCTCTTCTAATCCTGGTTGATGAGAACTCAAACCTTAGTAAATGTAAAATATCCTTGAATAATTATTATGATTCTGACATAGCAGGGCTTCTCAAATACAAGAGTCACCAAAAAATGGACCTAAGACTGTGGGCAGATATGTGCTGTTACACCTCCAAAAGTGATGTCTTCATCCGCCCAGAGGTTATGGCATTCAAGGGTCGACCACACGCAGTGATTAAAATCTGTGCCCAATACCCAGCCAGAGCTAAGACGGGCCTGAGATTTAGGGAGAATCTCTTGACTCTTTTTGGCTTTCAGGCTGGAGACTGCAGAATGTTGCCGACCCTGCAATTCAGGTTTTCCATCCATAAAGACACTGAAGATGGACGAGACTCTGAAATCACTCTCCAAACACTGATTCTTTATTTATGGAACCTAGGAGATAGGGAACATTAAGTGAACTCAAAACGGCATGTTGCGATCAGATTTTCAGCTGTTCTGTGTCACTGGGAACTGCAAAGTAAAAAGAACAGCCCTAATATCAATAATAAATGCCCACCGGAGAACTCCAGTAAAGCTACAATGAGTAAGTAACATCAAGGAAGAAAGGTAAAGTCTAGAAGACGCTCTCCCTCTCTCTCTGGCAAAATGCCCAGTCTATTGGTTTTTCTTTGCTTCCTCACTCTCAAGTTTGCCAGCCCACCCCCCATCCCACCCACCTCCACAGAAATTTGTCCAAATGACAGGGTAATTGAGATCTTAAATGAGGTAGACAAATTATTTCATGTCTTTGAACTTCGCTGTGAGCGAAACTATTAACTAAATTTGATGAGTCCATTCCTTATGCCATTTCATATCCACATGCAGACCTTTATATTGATTAGGAGACAGGAAGAAAAAAAAAAACATTTATGTTGACATGACTATGAATCAGTCTGTCTTCCAGCCCTTTGTACACGTTATTTGCTCTTATAGTAACCATACAAGGTTTATCACATAAAATTGCTCTGATCTTGCAAATGAAATATTTGAGACTCAGAGAAGTTAATTTGCCTGAGGACTAGTAAACATAGGAAATACTAAACACTGGAGTCAGTACCGAATACTAGGTTTGCTTAATAACCAAACCATCCCCATTACTCAGTATTTTCCATCACTAATTGCAAATTAGAGTACGCTTCTCAGCATTACCTATTCCTTGTCATTTTCCGATGGCTGACATCTAATAGAAAGTCAATAAATATTTGTTACCTGAATGGATAAGAGAATGTATTTCAGAGTGCCTTGATGCTGAGAAGTGATCAGAAAAAGGAAGTAAGTAGAAGGGAGAAGACAATAACAATACATTTGACTGAAAAGAAAGTTCTGAGATGCTCATAAATGACACAACTTGCATGCCAGCTCGCCTGGTCCAGGTACTGCGCCTGTTACCTCCACAAGTACTCTGCAGTTTGTCTCTGATGTCATTTTGCCTTCAAGGAAGCAGATAATGATGCTTTTGACTTGATATCTACTACTAATAAATAAGTGCTGGTTGAAAATTGTTATAGCTACTCAACTATTATTGCTAATGGGTTACAAAGTTTCAGAACAGATTTGGCTGTGGCCAATGTCTGCAATTAATGTAGAAAGAAATAGAGATATTGCAGAGTAAGCTTGGGCTGGATGTTTCAGAAGCATTTTAATCCACTAAGCTTAATTATCACCCTGCCTCCTGACACTTAGGTGAGCCCTCATATGCACAGGAGCGATTTGTCCTGTCCCCCTTTCTCTCAGTCTTTGGGATTTTCTCTTATACTTCCTCTGAGTCCTCTTGCCCCTATCCTCTCAGCTCAGGTGCTGAAATAGCTTCCCCTTTCAAGAAGAAAGTCATCGAAACCTTTGACAAGGTGTTTAGTGTGTCTTCCCCTTCTCTGTCTGGTACCAACTAGGTGCTGTGTTTGCCCCAGCACCTCTCCATGCCCAGACAGATGTGAGCACCAGAGGCAGAGCCATGGAAAAATGCCCTACCAGTAGAGAAATATTTAAATACATGTAAACTAGTTGCGATACATATTGGCTGAGTATCAACCCTGTTCTTACCAAAATTGGATACTAAATTGTTTCTACTCATGTGGAATCTATTCTATCCCTTCTTTTTCTTTTTGCTACTCCTCTTTTACCAAAACTTAGCTTCCTAAGAGCACATCACTCATTCAGTTTCTTTGTATAGAAACTGACGTGCTTTGATACCATGCAATCTGCTATGGACTGAATGTTTGTTCCTTCCCGACCCCAAATTCCTAGGTTGAAATCCTAACCCCCAAGGGGATAGTATAGGAGGTGGGGCCTTTGAGAGGTGGTTAGGTCATGAGGGTGGAGCCCTCATGAATGGGATTAGTGATTTTATGAAAGGGACCTCAGAGAACTCCTTTATCCCTTCTACCACATGAGGACACAGGGAAAAGATAGGTGTCTATGAACAAGGAAGGAGGCCCTCATCAGACACTGAGTCTGCTGCCACCTTGATCCTGGGCTTCCCAGTCAACAGAGCTATGACAAATAAAGACTTGTTGCTTGTAAGCCCCCCAACCTGTGTATTCTGTTATATTAGCCCAAAAAGACTAAGACACAATTATTGGATTTCTGTCTATCGAGCAGAGTTGTCCTGATGACCTGTGGTGGGGGGAACTGGAGGCGCATGGCCCAGTGAGGCTCAGGACTTCCCCACAGGGTCACATGGATGTGTCAGGAACTGGTGTGGATTTATCCTTTCCCTACTCCTGCTAAGCATTGCCCTGCTTTCGTCTTCTACGGAAGCTTACAGATATTTTGGTGGAAATAAGAAATGTGGGCCCACGGTGATGAGTTTAGATCTTTTGTGACAGTTCCATGTGTAACCAACCTTGGGGGAGATTTCAAATCTCAAAATGGTAGACCTTCTAGAACATGGCTACAGTTTATAACAACAATTATGAAGAATGTATAAATTTCAATCTTTTGAGAAATGTCGTATATGTACAGCTATGTCCCAGATCTTCATTTCCAGATTCCGCTTAGCAGCAAAGGTTCTGAGGCCCAGATGACCAAAGGCAGGATATCTACTTGTTCAAAAGAGAAAAATGTGTTAAAATAATGAAACATAGCTGAATTTTATTCTATTCAAGGCTACACTTTCTGAAACCATATATGAGCTCTGTTTTAGTAACTATGCCAAATGCCCAATCCAGGAAGTACCCAAACCTCTCCGATTGTCCTATTGATGTATTGAACAGTTTCAATATTTAATGTCCGATTTGGGTTTAATAAAAAGAAGCGAACCTCAACTAGACTGATTAATATCAAGCCAGCCAGGATAGATGTGGAGAAGGTGGTCATTTGTGTGATATAATTGCAGTGAACCAGGAAGAGCCATTCTAGGCAAAAACTGATTCATTTGGCCGAGTCCCAGACACCCCTCAGGTTTCACACTAGAGCGAATTGCACAATGTAGAGTTGTTCTTTGGGAGCCCTCTCTGTGTTCCTTTCCTTATAAATTATAAATCTACTAACTGTCCCATATAATTCACTAAAAGAAAAGCCCTACCTGTCAATTTCTTCATATGAATATGTGAGAGAGAGACACGGAGAGAAACAGCTGTGATAAAAATACGCATCAAACTTTTATCTTCATTTAATCCTAGGAAGTAGGATAAGAAGGAGTATATGAATGAAAGAAAGCCAGGCTTTCCTCTATTTTTTAGAATTCTAGAGAGGATTTGATTTGTTTACGCTTTACTCCAACAAATAAGCACTACTTTTGTAGTTTTGACAAAAGAAATCCAAAAAGAGAAAATTGTTGCTCACACTTCTGGAGAGTTAATGGTTTATTCATTTGCACAAACTTTGCCTTGACTAACATGAGATTTTTATTTGCTGTTCCTTCATGCCAGTCCTAAAAATTGTAGATTTCAAATCTATTCGGTGTCAAAATGTCATAAACTACCAAGGCTGGAAGACCCACTGGGGCAAACTCTGAATATTGGAGTAAAGGAAATGATATGATAAGTCACTTGTTTATAAGAGATTTTCTCATTCACTCAGCAAATATTCTCTGAGTGCCTATATATTTAACCAAAAATTAAAAGTGTGTTGGAGTTAAACAACTATGAGTTTTATACATATCTACCCACAAAGGACTTATTCATCAAATTTACTGCATACCAGTAATATGACTGGCATAATTCTAAATGTGTATATATATATACTTGTATGTTTCAGACAGAAATTCATAGTCCCACTTTATGAATAAGGAAGTTGAGGCTCAAAAGAGTTAAACCTTCTGTCTGAAGTCATACACCTGGCAAGTATTGGTGGTATAGTCAAACCCAGATATCCTGCCTTCCAGTCCAAACTCCTGGTCAGTTTTTATACCAGACATTCTTCTCTTGGGACTTATTTGAGGAGACTAGAGACAATCAGAAGGGAAACCACTTTTTTGTTGTTTTTTTCTAAATTTCTAGTCCAATTATTTTATCTAAATCACAACAATAAACCTACCAATTTGAGGCTTGTTTCTGTCCTCAGTTTTAAATACTCTCTTGAATAACTCAGAACGATTTCCTTGATCAAAAGCTGATATTCACTTGGCAAGCCCTATTGCTTAAATCATCTCTCATAAAATTAAAAAAAAAAAAAAAAGCTCATTAGAGTGGATTTTCAGTATTCTCTGATTTCTAATTAAAACAAGAATTAAAAATCATAAAACTGATTAAAGTTTATGTGGA
The DNA here is from genome assembly GCF_003255815.1 of Theropithecus gelada. Classification (NCBI taxonomy): domain Eukaryota; kingdom Metazoa; phylum Chordata; class Mammalia; order Primates; family Cercopithecidae; genus Theropithecus; species Theropithecus gelada. The sequence goes on from NC_037680.1 coordinate 9,707,009, forward strand.
AGAAAAAAAACCTTTGGACTACTGGTACTTATTATTCTTGCTGACCTCTTGAGCTAAATAATTCCAGCTGAAAATAAGGCTCTGATAAAATAAGCATATTTGGATTGCTTTTCATGCTTCCTCACAAATCTTTCTAAAGACCTTGAACATTCTGTGGATAGAGGATATCATGACTTACGACACAGGTTAGAATAAAAGATATTTCATTGAATCTAAAATGAAAAAATATATCTTCTGTTTTAGAATTATAACTTCCTTATAATTTTATTTTATAGAGATGCTATGAACTGATGATGTATGTTTCCCCAAATATATATATTGACGTCCGAATCTGTATTTGGACCTAGGTCTTACAAGGAGGTAATTCAGGTTAGATGAGGTCATAAAAGTGGGGTCTTGATACAGTAGGAAGAAGAGACTTATAACAAGAGACAATGGAGAGCTTTTTCTCTTTCCCCACACACAAAGAAGAGGTCATGTGAGCACCCAGTAAGATGGCGGCTACCTACAAGCCAAGAGAAGCAGCCTCAGAATGAAAACTATCTTGCTGGCACCTTGACCTTGGACTTTCTAGCTTTCAGAACTGTGAGAAAAGAAATCTCTGTTGTTTTAGCCACAAAGTCTGTGGTATCTTGTTATGACAGTCGAGCAGACTAATACAAGGAATATGACTTCATTTATATGAACAAGTAATTTTGAACAAAAATAGCTTTGGGTAGATAAATTTAAGGTTGCTAATTTGGGCATAGAGCTTTGCCCCAACTGATAATTGGTGATAAGAATCAGAGTACAAACTACAACAAAATCAATGTGGCTACCATCACTTCTTTGAACATCAATTAGAAGATAGAATTTATGGTGATATCCCCAGTTAAATTTCTTAAACTCAAAGAAACAACTGTAGCTGACTGTCAACCTGGCCTTTCTTTCTATAACATAAGGGCTTCCCAATCGAACTCAGTTTACTAAGCAAAAGCATCTGTTTCCCTTTCTTCAAAAATATTGGTGCTAAAAGAATTACATGAGGAAAGAAGAAAATTAGTACACTTTCCAGGGAAGTGTCTACATTGTAACTGAATTTTGTATGAAAAGGGAGAACACACGTTTAGCCCACGGGAGAACATTTTCTCCATTTTCTCTCGTGGCAAACATCAAGCCCCACTTTCCTGCCAGGCCTCTAGGCAACTTCAGAATTCATTTCTACATGGCAGCCTGGACAGCCCTTTCCAGTGACTGGAGCTGGAGCTGGCATGCACAATAGAATTTAATTTCTATGCCTGAGTATAACTCAGTTTGCCATTTCTTTACAGAGCCACAGACCCAGGTATAGGGGAAACTGGGCAGAAGCCAAGATAAATTAGGCTAAAAGCAAGAAAGATTTAAAACCACCAGCTCTCATATTACTATATTTAGGAGATGAGAAATATTAATAATTCAGTACATATTGTATGATCTAATAATTGCTTATATAATATTTATCCTTGGAATGGCTGTGGGCCAACACTACAGGTTGGGTGATGCAACTTACACTTTTTTTTCTTTTTTCTTTTCTTTTTGAGACGGAGTCTCGCTCTGTCGCCCAGGCTGGAGTGCAATGGCACGATCTCAGCTCACTGCAAGCTCCGCCTCCCGGGTTCATGCCATTCTCCTGCCTCAGCCTTCCGAGTAGCTGGGACTGCAGGCGCCCGCCACCACGCCCAGCTAATTTTTGTATTTTTTTTTTTAGTAGAGACAGGGTTTCACCTTGTTACTCAAGATGGTCTCCGTCTCCTGACCTCATGATCCACCCGCTTCGGTCTCCCAAAGTGCTGGGATTACAGGTGTGAGCCACCACGCCAGGCTGCAACTTGTACTTTCAATACCCTTCTCCTTTCCTGACTATTCTCGAGCACTCAAAAGCTGGAAACACGTTTATTTAGTTCCCTTTTCAGCTAGGTGTGGGCATATAACATAGGTCTGGGATATAAGCAGAAATCTGCCGAAGCAACCTGTTCTGTCTGGAATGCAGTCACAGAGCCTAGAGATGTGGAAACTTCCAGTGCCCATAGAACAGCCTACATAAGCATAAATGCCAAGACACTAAGAATGTGGCATAGAAACATGGGAGGAGCATGGGTCTCTGGCGTCACTGCTAAACCCACTACTCTGGACTGTTACCGCCAGCCTTCTTCTTATGTGTGGCATATGTACCTTTAGGTTTTTAATCTAGGACTAACCGTGTGTTCCATATTTTGCAGTTGAACATTCTTGATTAATACAATGACTTCAGGTTTGCGAAAGCTTACAAAACTTTAAGCAAAACAAAGAGTTTCTGTCATAAATATGTATTCAAGAAAATCTTAAAAGCCTTTCAAGTGTACAAAATCCTAGTTATCGTCTCCAGTTGAGTAACTTTTCACTTCCCTCTTCTATCTTGGGAAAGGGCACCAATCCTCTTACAGTGATATAGGAAACAGTGAATTCAAGCTAGTCACATAATTCTATTGCTTTTATAACTCTATCTGCTATGTCACTTGCTCTCTCACTAATTCTATGTGCCAGTTCCAGTTCTTTTTTTACATCTAATAGTCCCTCTCTTTTCCCAGTCGTGATTGGCTGCCATCACAGAGGAATTCTGTGGCATGGTCCGGCTGTAGCCAGACAATAACGCAATCCAAGCTTTGCTTGGCAATATGTGAAAAGACCAAGCCTAGCCATTTTATAGAGTGTGGAACTGGTCTTGTTTCCTTAAGTCAGTAAAGTCTTCCTATGCACCTATCAACAATAAGTAACCTTATTCCTCAACCTTATTTCCACCAACCTCTTAACAATCCAGAGCCCGTGAGTGTAAACACCTTTAGCATCTTACAAACAGGCCTACTTTAAAGGACTCTTGCATAGGGTCATGATAGACTTTGAAAAACATTCTCTTTCCCTACTCCCAAATTTTACATAAGACCGCAGAACCTATTGATTTGAAACTATCCATATTTTATTCATATAGCTGTGGTTTGCATAAGTTATCTAATACACATACATACACACACATATTTTAATCTAATATGTATCTAATACACATACATACACACATGTATTTTTATCTAATATGTCTCTAACACACATACATACACATACATATTTTGAGCTTTTTCCTGTTGAGGTGACTATTATCAGATTTTAAAAATGTATATGCTATTAGGTACAATCATGTTATGTCACAAGTTGTCATATCAGGCCGCACCTGTGATTTTCAACACTGATACAATATTCAGAGCAATTGGACCACAGCTTGCTTTCATTCAGTCAGAACCCAGCAATGTTTCGACTATGTTCAGGTTACACCCACACAGGTGTTGACTTATTTCAGCAATCATATTTTCCTCAGTAAGCTAAGGAATAATTGATACGGCTCTTTACAAGCAACATAAATCTGCTGACAAAGAAAAGCTCATAAAATCATTGTTATACCAATCTCTCCAAAAAAATTCTCAATTAGACAAGATTACTTTAAGAGTAAAATATTGTAATCAGAATCAGGCTGGGCAACAAAAAAAAGGGGGAGGAAGAGGAGGAGCAGGAGAAGGAGGAAGAGGAGGAGGGGGAAGAGGAGGAAGATAAGGCTTGAAGGCCACAACTTTCCTATGTAAGAAATTTCTTTATTATTTTTTATTTTTTTGAGGCGGAGTCTTGCTCTGTCACCAGGCTGGAGTGCAGTGATGTGATCTCAGCTCACTGCAACCTCCGCCTCCTGGGTTCAAGTGATTCTTCTGCCTCAGTCTCACGAGTAGCTGGGTCTACAGTCACGCACCACCATGCCCAGCTAATTTTTGTATTTTTTAGTAGAGACAGGGTTTCACCATGTTGGCCAGGATGGTCTCAATCTCTTGATCTCATGATCCACCTGCCTTGGCCTCCTAAAGTGCTTGGATTACAGGCGTGAGCCACCGTGCCCAGCAGAAATTTCTTGCATCACTTTATCCCAGATCCTCAGATATACTCTTCTACTCCCCTGAATCCCAGTCTTCTTCCCTGAGGCTCACCAGGACACATGACCTAATTCTTCTCAGTTCCTCCCTGTGTGGGTTAATCCCTCTCCAATTGCTTCAGGGTTAAGATTCTGCTTCAAACTGAAGGGTATTTGAAACCATACCAGAGTCTCCTTTGTGATTCTTACTAGGAAGATGTCTAGAGAATTGTACAGTTATTTTAGGGGGAATTGTAGAATACAGTCAATAAAAAGACTACCTAAATAAAATTAAGTGGTGAAGTAAATTAGTTTCAACTTCAGCTAAAGCACACGTTTCTGGCACTACTGTGCGGGGTGACTTCTTGCGCAGAAAGTCTTTCAACTTAGCTTCAGTCAGGTGTGTGCCTTAAACATGCCTTTTGCATAGGGAATTGCATGCCTTCCTGCCTTGTCAAACTGTGGAAGTACAGGCTTTTTCTGACTTCTGTCATCTCTCCTTGCTGTGTCATCATGGGTCCCTACAACTCACCTCCATGCTTCAGAATTCTTCCAACCCACTAGGTACTTACGTTTGTTTCTCCCAAGAGCGCTCTCTCACCATGCAGTGCTCTCTCCGCATCTCAGCAAACTTTCAGCCAGAGAGTAAGATATCGATGCCCCACCCCCTTACAGGCATCTTCAATCTTTACGACTGAATTCTTTGAGCCCTCCTCAGTTAGATAGGGCAAGTAGAGGAAGGGAAAAATTCTAAAGGCTCTGTACCACTATTAATTCCCTTCATTCTGTCTTCCCATACTTTATTTTCCGTTTTTTTGTTTTGTTTTTGTTTTTGTTTTGTTTTGTTTTGTTTTGTTTTTGAGACGGAGTCTGGCTCCGTAGCCCAGGCTGGAGTGCAGTGGCACGACCTACACTCTGCCTCCCGGATTCACGCCATTCTCCTGTCTCAGCCTCCCGAGTAGCTGGGACCACAGGCACCTGCCACCACGCCCGGCTAAAATTTTTATTTATTTTATTTTTTTGTATGTTTAGTAGAGACGGGGTTTCACCATGTTAGCGAGGATGGTCTCCGTCTCCTGACCTCGTGATTCGCCCTCCTCGGCCTCCCAAAGTGCTGGGATTACAGGCATGAGCCACCGCGCCCGGCCTTTATTTTCCTCTTTTACATGAACTGATGAAGCAGTGGGGATGAGGATCCCAGGGCCAGTTTTGGTATTTTCTATTAACTCCTATATAGATGACTCCAGCACTTTTCTATCATTCCCCCATTTTAAGGCTCCCACTGAAATTCTAAAACAGAAAGGAAACCTACCACTCAAATTAATTATCTACTTAAAGAAGTTAAGAAATTACATGCAGACTTAAAGTTTTCTTACATCTAGGTTTTGAACTTTATAACATTAGTAGTTTGAATATTGAATTAAAATTTACTTCATAAATGCCCTTTCTGTCTGTAAAATCACCTTCCTGCAATGTTCAAAATAACTCAGAAGATCCTTGTTACCACTAGAAAGTCCTGCCCAATCCCCACGCCCGATCAGCTTGCCTAGGAAACCGACCCAGGTAAGCCCACAGCCGCCCTGAGTTTTCTCAGTCATTTTAACACCTATTCGATTGCTAACTACCCATTGCCTTCCCTATGCAAGGGGTCGGCACAAAGCACTGAAAATTTCTCCCACCCCAGATGCTGCTGCTTCCTCCTACCAGCCTACCATGATGTCTCAGTTCGCTTTGCCGTCTCAGCCATAGCTCACATCAACTAATTCTTCAATGTGAGAAGCTTTGATAAAGTTGATATAAAATATACCTGCTTATAAGGTCTTTCTCAAGGAAAAGAATCAGCTACCCAGATATTCTGTACTGTTTCAGGCTCTCAAATTATTATTCTTCCCAGAACCTACATAGTCAAAATATTGATGTCCAAAGGTTTGGTTTACTCTCCACTCTCACCAGAAAGTGGGAAAAACTGACTTGGCCAGATGTAGGGCTTTCATCCTCAAATTGTGGGTCATTGAGAGCCACGGAAATTTCAAACTGTGTTTTATTGTGGTTTTAAGCTGTAAGTAATAATGAATGTATTTATTTATTCAAGGAACATTTGTAGGGACACACTGCTATTTGCTATGCCCTATGTTCATTTGAGCGACCCAGAGCTAGTGGGGTTGCAGTGCTATACAGTGGCATAGACATGTAAACAAATGTGCTCGATTATTTATTGTGAGACTAACGTCTTTTCTCACATCTCAACTGGAAATTAAGTGGAAATAATTTTTTTCATATTGCTACTTTTATAGTCTTGGAAAATTGTCAAAAACTTGGTATCTGGGACAAAAGCAGAAGTTGCAGGGCAATTGTTCATCTCTTTTGGCCCACATTTTTCTTTAGGAGTCTGGAACCATTGAGAAAAACTAATGCTGGAGTTTTGAAAGACGAAAGATACCTGAAGACCATGGGAAAGAACAGAGGTTTAAGGTTGGGGGGTTTCTGTGAATAATACCCAATGTCCTTCTCACCAGAGGAGGAAAAGTTTTGGTGGGAAATGATGAGGCCACAACCCCCTGGTGAAAGAGTTACAGGTTCATAGTAGACACTAAGAAAACGGAGTTGCCTGTTTGGAAATCGCCATATGCCCTGGAGAAGCCCAAAAGGGTTCCGGAAACCAGCACGTCCATGTGTGGCTGGCATGATAGAAGTCCTTCCACCTTTCTCAGGTAAGCACTAGGCGCTTCTGTTATCACAGGGAGAAGGAGAAGCAGAAAGGAGAAAGGAGACTGATTTAGTTTTATACTCTCTCAAGCCAGGGTTGATCTAGATTGATTTTTTTTTTTTTTTTTTTTTTGAGACGGAATCTCGCTCTGTCGCCCAGGGTGGAGTGCAGTGGCCGGATCTCAGCTCACTGCAAGCTCCGCCTCCCGGGTTCACGCCATTCTCCTGTCTCAGCCTCCCGAGTAGCTGGGACTACAGGCGCCCACCACCGCGCCGGGCTAGTTTTTTGTATTTTTTAGTAGAGACGGGGTTTCACTGTGGTCTCGATCTCCTGACCTTGTGATCTGCCCGCCTCAGCCTCCCAAAGTGCTGGGATTGCAGGCGTGAGCCACCGCGCCCGGCCTAGATTGATTTTTAAAATTAAGAAATTCGGTGTTTCCTATATCTGCCTCCTACATAGGAAACTTACTTCTGCCACTCAAATGAATGTAATAAAGCAGATGTGCCATCAAAGAAACATATGGGGAGACAAAAAGGAAGAATTGGTAAGTCTTTCTAGGGAAATAGGAAGGTGAGGTGAAAGAAAAAATTAAGGCTTTATAGCTCACACACTCCCTAAGTTGCTCTCGTCCCATAATATTTGTGTCCAATGTCTGTGTCACATGCTCAGAAGTATGTTGGCAAGGTTGTGCCAGCGGACTAATATAAAAAGATCATTCTAGTTGAGGACAGGGTGACTTATAATGCATTAAAGTGATGCCTTCTAAAAAGATTATTTCTATTTATTAATAGATTAATTGATTTATTTTATGAATAAATTTTTAATGCCTTAACCTAAATAAAGAAGTAACACGGTCAAAATATTAGGCCTAATCAAAGACGCAGTCCAAGACATCTGTTGTTCCTATAATGGCACCAAATAAGCCGTTACCTTCTCTGCTTTTATATCTGATGATAGGTAGATAGGTAGGTAGATAGATATAAAACTGCTAAGAACAGATACTACACTTGATCTTATCCAAAAGTTTGAGAAGTGATGTGATGGTAGATAAATAGATAGATAAATGACGATTGATACATAGATAGATATAGAGATAGTAGATTTACATGTTAGACTGAAATTGAACGGAAAAAATGCACTGTTCATTATATGTTTATGTGTAATTGTGTGGGCGTATACATTTGTTTTGAAGAAGATTAGAAATGAAGAAAATCACACAACTGTTAATAGTGGTTCATTTCAGGAAGGGGAAATCCACATGGTGTTTCTTTTCCTTTTTATATTTTTTATTATATTTTCTTTGTTATTATTTGACAAATTTCAGTACTATTTTCTTATAAGCTTTAATGATTTCCCTTTTGGTATTTATTTTTCCATCAGCATGTTCACAATAGACATCTATTACCTGATGATTACCCAAAAATTAAAGTGGTATTTTTTGTCTCTAATTTTGAGAGCAGACCACAGGGAAGGAAACCTTCTAGTTGGAGCGTCTATGCGCTGTAGAGATTCTAGAAATATTACTTCTTGCAGAATGAACACATAAGACAAACTATGGAACTCAGAAATCTCAGCATCTATAAAGTCCGTGTCAGTCATAAAGACCCATTAAAATGGAAGATTGTTCTTATGATCTGAGATGCAGGGCTAACTAAGAGCCCAGGTTCATCCCCCCCTCCTGGCTTTTTGCATCTTACCTTCACCTGGGGATTCTCACGGGACTGCCACTTCAGGTCACAGAGGGCTTAGCCCAGTTTTTAACTTCCCTGGTTGCCTATGCGAAGGCAATCCTGCTGTCCTTACCCAGACAATGCTGACCATATTCCTTTGGATTATTTTCTTCAGTGTGAATATCACAGTCTTACATCAGTTTATTTATTTACTTTTCTGTGTATTGTTGAACACTGTCCACTAAATGATAAGTGACTGAGGACTGAGGTTGTGTCTGACTTGTGCAATGTCCCCTCACCAGAGCCTGGTACACCTCTATATAGGCAGCATTTAAGTTACGTTTTTAATTAATGATTGAAGTTGATTTTTAAAAACTAGCTTAAGCATGTGTCAGGTACCAAAACATTTGAATATTTAGAAACCATTTTTCCATGAAGCCAGTGGATTCACTGATAATTCAACTCTCTGTTTCTGTAACTGAATACCTGCTACTCTGTTAACTCGGAGTGCAAACATAGCCAATTCTCTTTTCTTTTCCTAATTAATCCAACTGTCTTGTAAGAGGAAATGTCAATATCCTACTTGCTTGTTGCTGAAATAAATGAAAAATGACCTGATGAACCAAAAGGATTTGCTTCTCTGCCATTTTCTTGATTACCTCATTTTAGCAAGACTTACTGTTTTTGCTTTTTATTCTTCCACTTAGAGGTACCTGTATCTAATCTCAGAGAGTTTTGAGACTATTAAAATGTTGCAAATTCCATTAAGTATCTTGCAAACAAAATTTTTTGGTGCAATATTTTATCTTTTCAAATGCTTTAAGTATATTTTGTATAAACCTTGGCACTGATGATTTGGCTCAGTTACTTCATGGGCATAAATTAATATATCCTAACTATATTGGATAAGCTAACATATAACCTTGTTGGCTAAGCCAGTCCTCATTTTCAAACCAATCCACAAACCAACTATAATTTTTAATTCAAAAATATGTTAATGTGTATTCAGAGAAATAGTGTAAAAACTGAGTAAATTGCAGGTCACATTATGAAAGATAGATTAGTCTGGGACATACTTTATGATAAAGAAAGGTATATACTACTAAAACCTGATAGGTCTGGCACCCAGCACATAAATTTACCTCTTGTTAATAGCAGGTAGAAAATTTAAACCAAATTAGGATTGCCTGCAACTTTGGAAGAAAATGCTGTAATTTGATTTCAAAAATAAGCTTTAGAGCTTTTATATTACACCAATATGAAAACATATGTAATTGTTTAAATTGGTTGATGTAATTGAATATCACCTGATTTTTTTTTTTTGGTAATTATAGAACACATTCCAAATTCCTTAAAAGAACTTCTGATTCTTTGGTTGTTTAAAAATATTTTTCTTTTTAGCACATTGCAGGTCATAAAAATAAGTATTAACCAGAGCTGGAAAAAAAAATGGGAAAAAAGCCAGTTTTCATTGTCAGTGTTTCTTTCTGAGTCTTTTTTCTTCACTCCTCCAGGACTCTGCCTGATGTAGTTTAGATATTTGTCCAAATCTCATGTTGAATTGTATCTTCAATGCTAGGGGTGGGGCCTGGTGGGAAGTGTTTAAATCATGGGACTAAATACTTCATGGCTTGGTACTGTCCTTGTGATAGTGAATTCTCATGCAATCTGGTCATTTAAAAGTAGGGGGCACATCTCTCCCACTCTCTCTTGCTTGCTCCTGCTTTTGCCATGTGAAGTGCCTACTCCTGCTTCACCTCTGCCATGATTGAAAGCTCTCTGAGGCTTCACGGGAAGCCAAGCAGATACCAGCATCATACTTCCTGTGAAGCCAGCAGAACCATGAGCCAATTAAATGTCTTTTCTTTATAAATTACCCACTCTCAAGAATTTCTTTATGGCAACACAAGAAAGGCCTAATACACTGCCTTAACAGAAATGCATTCTTTGACAATAGGTGATGGGTGAAAGAGGAAACGTGACTGAGTGAATATTGTAATTAGTCCACTCTCTTACTCTACCATAGATATGAAATCAGAAATCCCAATACAGCACCCACATACTCTCTTTCTGACAAGTACATCAACCTTAACACATTTTTAATGCATGAAAGACTAAAAGCCCTGAGGATATATGGCACCTTACTTAAAGAAACCTTCCTGTTCGACGTCTAGGAGGATGTGCACTTTTGTAAGATTTGAGATGGATGAAGAAACGTCTTTGTTTTTTAAAGGAGAAAAAGCTCTGTTTTAAACACAAGCAAGCTCTCAGGGAGATAAATTTCAGGAAAATATGAAATATGAAAATTAATGTTCTGGACATTGATGTTTTAAAGACTATGTTCACGAGTAACTCTGACCAAGTCTAAAAACTGCTGTTGTAAAGCACCCATCGCTGGACACACTCATGTCTGACTCTTCCCCATACTTCTCTGGAATAACACCTTTAAACTCCTAAAACCCAAGAATTAATGCCAACCCCTTTCCCTCAGCAATGAAGCTTCTCACTAAACCTCCCAAAGAAGGTTATCATCAGTGACTCCAGAAGGTCCTTCTTCCACCTTGTTGAGATGTAGCTTCCCTCAACAAGATGGGAGGAGGACCTCCTGTTATTCAAAGGTGACATAACTTTCTAAGGGAGGCAACCCGAATTATTCCAAGGGTATTGCTTCGACAAATCAGTTTGAAATGAAAATGATTCCCCTGTGAGAACATATTAGGTATTCTAACTTCATTGTTAATGAACGCAAGAGCTTTAGTTGTTACCTGTCATTGCTGTTGCTACTTACCATTGCTGTTGCTACTCGTTAACTAATTAATTAATGCAAAAATGGATTGGCGCAGTAGAAGAGTCAGTAAAGCCTTCAGAATTGAAAAAAACTGGGCTCCCATCTCTGCTTTGATCCTTGCCAGATACATGATGTTGGGCAAGCAACTCCTGAGTTTCAGTGTTTTTAACTATTAAATGAAGATTAAATTACCAACTTCACAGGATTTTGAAGATTAATTGAATTGACATCTGTAAAGTCCATAGCATAGTCGCATGCCTGGCATAGCAGCCAATTAATATAATGTTAGTTCCGTTTTCTTATTCATCATTTGCTATGTGCAAAATTATCAAAGAAGAAATGAGATATAAATGCCTCTTAGCACAAAATATTGAGAGACAGCCAGATGTAGGAACAAAAAATTAAAATAGAGTTGATTAGAGGCTATAAAAGAAGCATGTACAAAGAACTATGGAAGAACAGAGCCAGAAGCCAGGAAGGCAGACTTCCATGTGGGTAATTCCATATGGTTTAATTCAACTCAGTATAACAAATTACCCTTGAGATCCTGCTCTCTGCTCAGCACTATTGTGTCCAATGGACCACTCAGAGTATCAACTGTAAACTCTGTTCTTTGGTAGTTCATAATTTAGTTCAGAAGACAAGACTTACAGAAAACATGTTTTACAAATATTTCTGAATGCCCATATGTGCCAAAAACTATACAATATATAGGGTATACATGGTCCCTTTCAAAGCAAAATTCTATTCATAGAGATTAATAAGAAGTTAATCAATTAAGTAATTAATGTCACCAATTTATGAGATGCCAAGAAGTAATAGAGAAGATGAGTGCTTTGGAAGGTCCTGTAGGGACCTGGCATGTCAGGCTGCCTTCAAACTCACTCTGAAGACCCAGGCCACCCTTTCTGAATGTGTAGAGTTCAGAAGCAGAATCTGAAACTTGAGTTTTCTGTGCAAAAGAAATCCTTTTGGTTTTCATACATCATATAATTTAACATCCCTACTCTGCTTTTTCTGGAGATCACAAGTAATGAAATGATCACCAGGGTTATGTATTCCATTTGTGATATATGAACCATTAATTCTTATAAGATTATATATATATACACACACACACACACATACACACACACACACACACAATATGTGTGTGTGTGTATATGTGTGATCATTATTCTAGCTATTCCGGACTCTGCTCTTAGATGCTCACTGCTTCACCATTTGACTAAAGATACCTGACTTTGTAGAATATAGAGTCACAAGAATTGATTAGGCTTAAGACATATTTAAAATACCAAATCCAAAGAAGAGTTCATAACTAGAAATATCAGGTTGCTATTAAATATGATTCAAGATAATGGAGCTGACATAAGACTATGGATCTTGATGTAATGTCTCTAATTTTCCTAAACAGAACACATTTTTTACAGTAACATGACAGAGCAAAGTGCATTATGCCCAGCCATTAGAATTCCAAGAAACTGTCAACCTCAAAAGAAATCTTCCCGTAGAGCACAGGGCTAAGAAATATTCTCTAATTTCAAAGGCATTATTACTTTTGACTTCAGGATTCTTGGAAATACTATTTTCTTACATATCTGGTAATAGAATTTGGAAGGCAAAAGTCAGCTTTCTTTTCTTTCTGATCCCCCAAACTGACCACAACTCACATAGCTTCATTCTTACCTCATTCCTAAATTCTCTACATCCAGGAGAAAATATATGGCAGAGAATAGAGGGAAGACACTGGAAACAAGTGGTCCTATGCACACATCAAGACTTCACTACTTATATGTGTATGACCTTAAGAATTATTAACCTCTCTTAACTTCAACTTCTTGACCAACGAAATAGGAAAAACAGTATAGTTCATGCAGAATTATTGTGAGAATATAATTAAGGAGATAATAATCATAAAGCATCTGGAAATCAATAAAAATATATATATAATCACTGTAACAGGAAGAATGAAACCATCTTTTACTTGAAGACAAAGGCTCTGAGTTTTGGGGGAAACACAGTCACCAACATTTCTCAAATTTGAACAATAGTTTGGCATTCTCAAATAAAAATAGCTCCGTTAAAAGTGCTTGAGAGTCCCTCTTTGTAAAAAAATTCACAAACCAGCTGGGAGCAGTGGCTCACGCCTGTAATCCCAGCATTTTGGGAGGCCAAGGTGGGCGGATCACTTGAGGTCAGGAGTTCGAGACCAGCCTGGCCAATATGGTGAAACCCCATCTTTACTAAAAATACAAAAGTTAGCCAGTCATGGTGGCACACGCCTGTAATCCCAGCTACTCGGGAGGCTGAGGTAGGAGAATGGCTTGAACCTGGGAGGCAGAGTTTGCAGTGAGCCGAGATCACACTACTGCATTCCAGCCTGGGCAACAGGGCCAGGGTTAGACACTGTCTCAAGAAAAAAAAAAAAATTACAAACAAATACACAAATGCAGTCAATCAAAAGATGATTTGAGAAGCTGTTCTAAGGGTAAGTTACATGGTCAATAAAGAAGACCATGGTAGTCGCTTCCAAGATGGCCAAATAGGAACAGCTCTGGTCTGCAGCTCCCAGCATCATCGACGCAGAAGATGGGTGATTTCTGCATTTCCAACGGAGGTACTGGGTTCATCTCAGTGGGACTGGTTGGACAGCACATGCAGCCCACGGAGGGTGAGTCGAAGCAGGGCGGGGCGTCACCTCACCCAGGAAGTGCAAGGGGTCAGGGGATTTTCCTTTCATATCCAAGGGAAGCCATGACAGATTGCATCTGGAGAAACAGTTCACTCCTGACCAAATACTGCACTATTCCCACAGTCTTAGCAACCAGCAGACCAGGAGATACCCTCCTGTGCCTGGCTCAGCCAGTCCCACACTCATGGAGCCTTGCTCACTGCTAGTGCAGCAGTCTGAGAGTGACCTGCCCTCACCAGCAGTAGAACAAAACTGGATGGAGAATGAGTTTGATGAGTTGACAGAAGTAGGCTTCAGAAGGTTGGTAATAACAAATTTCTCTGAGCTAAAGAAGCATGTTATAATCCATTGCAAGGAAGTTAAAACCTTGAAAAATGGTTAGATGAATGACTAACTAGAATAAACAGTGTAGAGAAGACCTTAAATGATCTGATGGAGCTGAAAACCATGGCATGAGAACTTCATGACACATGCATAAGCTTCAGTTGCCAATTCAATCAAGTGGAAGAAAGTATATCAGTGATTGAAGATCAAAATAATGAAATAAAGTGAGAAGACAAGATTAGAGGAAAAAAGAGTGAAAAGAAATGAACAAAGCCTCCAAGAAATATGGGACTATGTGAAAAGACCAAATATAAGTTTGATTGCTATACTAGAAAGTGATGGGGAGAATGGAACCAAGTTAGAAAACACTCTTCAGGATATTATCCAGGAGAAAGTCCCTAATCTAGCAAGACAGGTCCACATTCAAATTCAGGAAATACAGAGAACACACAAAGATACTCCTAGAGAATAGCAATCCCAAGACACATAATTGTCAGACTCACCAAGGTTCAAATGAAGGAAAAAATGTTAAGGGCAGCTAGAGAGAAAGGTAGGGTTACCCACAAAGGAAACCCCATCAGACTAACAGCAAATCTCTCAGCAGAAACCCTACAAGCCAGAAGAGAGTGGGTGCCAATATTCAACATTCTCAAAGAAAAGAATTTTCAGCCCAGAATCTCATATCCAGCCAAACTAAGCTTCATAAGTGAAGGAGAAATAAAATCCTTTACAGATAAGCAAATGCTCAGAGATTTTTGTCACCACCAGGCCTGCCTTACAAGAAGCACTAAACATGGAAAGGAACAACTCATACCAGTCACTGCAAAAACATGCCAAATGGTAAAGACCATTGATGCTATGAAGAAACTGCATCAATTAACGGGCAAAATAACCAGCTAACATCATAATGACAGGATCAAGTATAACAATATTCACCTTAAATGTAAATGGGCTGAATGTCCCAGTTAAAAGACACACACTGGCAAATTGGATAAAGAGTCAAGACCCATCAGTGTGCTGTATTCAGGAGACCCATCTTACATGCAGAGACACACATAGGCTCAAAATAAGGTGATGGAGGAAGATCTACCAGGAACATGGAAAGAAAAAAGAAAAAAAGCAGGGGTTGCAATCCTAGTCACTGATAAAACAGACTTTAAACCAACAAAGATCAAAAGAGACAAAGAAGGCCATTACATAATGGTAAAGGGATCAATTCAACAAGAAGAGCTAGCTATCCTAAATATACATGCACCCAATATGGTAGCACCCAGATTCATAAAGCAAGTCCTTAGAGACCTACAAAGAGACTTAGACTCCCATGCAATAATAATGGGAGACTTTAATACCCCACTGTCAATATTAGACAGATCAATGAGACAGAAGGTTAACAAGGATATCCAGGACTTGAACTCAGCTCTGCACCAAGTGGACTTAATAGACATCTACAGAACTCTCCACCGCAAATCAGCAGAATACACATTCTTCTCAGCACCACATCACACTTATTCTAAAATTGGCCACATAATTGGTAGTAAAACACTCCTCAGCAAATGTAAAAGAACAGAAATCACAACAAACTGTCTCTCAGACCACAGTGCAATCAAATTACAACTAAGGATTAAGAAACGCACTCAACACCACACAACTACATGGAAACGGAACAACCTGCTCCTGAATGACTACTGGGTAAATAAGGAAATGAAGGCAGAAATAAAGATGTTCTTTGAAACCAATGAGAACAAAGACACAGTGTACCAGAATCTCTGGGACACATTTAAAGCAGTGTGTAGTGGGAAATTTATAGCACTAAATGCCCACAAGAGAAAGCAGGAAAGATCTAAAATTGACACCCTAACATCACAATTAAAAGAACTAGAGAAGGAAGAGCAAACACATTCAAAAGCTAGCAGAAGGCAAGAAATAACTCAGATCATAGCAGAACTGAAGGAGATAGAGACACAAAAATCCCTTCAAAAAAATCAATGAAAAGATCAACAAAATAGACAGATCGCTAGCAAGACTAATACAGAAGAAAAGAGAGAAATATCAAATAGATGCCCTAAAAAATGATAAAGGGGATATCACCACCGACCCCACAGAAATACAAACTACAATTAGAGAATACTATAAACACCTCTATGCAAGTAAACTAGAAAATCTAGAAGAAATGGATAAATTCCTGGACACATACACCCTCCAAAGACTAAACCAGGAAGAAGCTGAATCTCTGAATAGACCAATAAGAGGCTCTGAAATTGAGGCAATAATTAATAGCCTACCAACTAAAAAAAGTCCAGGACCAGACAGATTCACAGCTGAATTCTACCAGAGGTACAAAGAGGAGATGATACCATTCCTTCTGAAACTGTTTCAGTCAATAGAAGAAGAGGGAATCCTCCCTAACTCATTGTATGAGGCTAGTACCATCCTGATAACAAAGCTTGGTAGAGACATAACAAAGGAAAGAGAATTTTAGGCCAATATCCCTGATGAACATCAATGCAAAAATCCTCAGTAAAATACTGGCAAACCAAATCCAGCACCACATCAAAAAGCTTATCCACCATGATCAAATCGGCTTCACCCCGGGTTGCAAGGCTGGTTCAACATATGCAAATCAATAAACGTAATCCATCACATAAACAGAACCAATGACAAAAAACACATGATGATCTCAATAGATGCTGAAAAGGCCTTCAACAAAATTCAACAGCCCTTCATGCTAAAAACTCTCAATAAACTAAGTATTGATGAAACATTTCTCAAAATAATAAGAGCTATTTATGACAAACCCTCAGCCAATATCATACTGAATAGGCAAAAACTGGAAGCATTCCCTTTGAAAACCGGCACAAGACAGGGATGCCCTCTCTCACCACTCCTATTCAACATAGCATTGGAAGTTCTATTTAGGGCAATCAGGCAAGAGAAAGAAATCAAGGGTATTCAGTTAGGAAAATAGGAAGTCAAATTGCCCCTGTTTGCAGATGACATGATTGTATATTTGGAAAACCCCATCGTCTCAGCCCAAAATCGCCTTAAGCTGATAAGAAACTTCAGCAAAGTCTCAGGATACAAACTCAATGTGCAAAAATCACAAGCATTCTTATACACCAATAACAGACAAACAGAGAGCTACATCATGAGTGAACTCCCATTCTCAATTGCTACAAAGAGAATAAAATACCTAGGAATCCAACTTATAAGGGATGTGAAGGACATCTTCAAGGAGAACTACAAACCACTGCTCAATGAAATAAAAGAGGATACAAACAAATGGAAGTACCTTCCATGCTCATGGATAGGAAGAATCAATATCATGAAAATGGCCATACTGCCCAAAGTAATTTACAGATTCAATGCTATCCCCATTAAGCTGCCAATTACTTTCTTCACAGAATTGGAAAAAAACTACTTTAAAGTTCATATGGAACCAAAAAAGAGCCCACACAGCCAAGACAATCCTAAGCAAAAAGAACAAAGCTGGAGGCATCACGCTACCTGACTTCAAACTATACTACAAGTCTACAGTAACCAAAACAGCATGGTACTGGCACCAAAACAGATATAAAGACCAATGCAACAGAACAGAGGCCTCAGAAATAACATCACACACCTACAACCATCTGATCTTTGACAAACCTGACAAAAACAAGCAATGGGGAAAGGAATCCCTATTTAATAAATGGTGATGGGAAAACTGTCTAGCCATGTATAGAAAGCCGAAACTGGATCCCTTCCTTACATTGTATACAAAAATTAACTCAAGATGGATTAAAGACTTAAATGTAAGACCTAACACCATAAAAACCCTAGAAGAAAACCTAGGTAATACCATTTAGGACACAGGCATGGGCAAAGACCTCATGACTAAAACACCAAAAGCAATGGCAACAAAAGCCAAAATTGACAAATGGGATCTAATTAAACCAAAGAGCTTCTGCACAGCAAAAGAAACTATCATCACAGAGAACAGGCAACCTACAGAATGGGAGAAAAGTTTTGTAATCTACCCATCTGACAAAGGACAAATATCCAGAATCTACAAATAACTTAAACAAATTTATGAAGACAGTGTGGCAATTCCTCAAGGATCTAGAACTAGAAAAACCATTTGTCCCAGCAATCCCATTACTGGGCATATACCCAAAGGATTATAAATTATTCTACGATAAAGACACATGCACACGTATGTTTATTGCAGCACTATTCACAACAGCAAAGACTTGGAACCAACCCAAATATCCATCAATGATAGACTGGATCAAGAAAATGTGGCACATATACACCATGGAATACTATGCAGCCATAAAAAAGGTGAGTTCATGTCCTTTGTAGGGACATGGATGAAGCTGGAAAACATCAGTCTAAGCAAACTGTCACAAGGACAGAAAACCAAACACTGCATTTTCTCATTCATAAGTGGGAGTTGGACAATGAGAACACATGGACACAGGGGAACATCACACACTGGGGTTGGTCGGGGGTTGGGGGGTATGGGGAGGGAGAGCATCAGGACAAATACCTAATGTATGCGGGGCTTAAAACCTAGATGATGGATTAATAGGTGCAGCAAACTGCCATGGCACGTGTATACCTATATAACAAACCTGCAAGTTCTGTACACGTATCCAGAACTTGAAGTAAATTAAAAAATAAATAAGTAAATAAATAAATAAATAAGAAAATTATTTGTCTCCCTCTTTAGGGCTTAGGCAAAGACTAATGTGTCCTTTGGGAAATGAGTATTTAGGTGCATAAAGAGTGTACACGCACATCCGATAGAAAAGTTGCATTTCAAAGTTGAAGTCATCAAGAGACCTTCTACATCTTACTCTCATGAGAATGCATCAAAGCACTTGAAGTATTACCTCCATACCATCTGCATTCAAAGACCTTAGCTTCACCTTTATTCCTCTCCCTCTACTCCACAGGACCTGGAGTTCCAAAGCCCATCACGGATTCTCCTGTCTGCTTTTACCAATCCATACCTTCATCCAACCTGTGGACGAAGGATTATGAAGGATTATGAAGTAGGAATGACTTAAACTTACAGGATTATGAAGTAGAATTACTTAAACTTACAGGTGTGTACTGAGAGGAATCCCTGGGGAAGTTAGAGTGAGAAAAGACTCACGGGTAAGGAAGGGAGGGTGTAAAGTGTGGATTAATGGAGGATCAGAAGACAAAGGTTATGAAAAAAAATAAAAATGCTTTTGCCAAAAACCACAACCTGAGGACAGGGAGTTAAAGGGTTATTTGTCCAATGCATGTATGTTATCTGAAGTGATTATAAAGCACATTAACATCTTCAACTCATAATATAAACTATATTTTCAGTTTTCAAGCAGAGAACAGAAAACAGAAAGGTTTTGCAAAGAAAAAAGGTAAAAGATCATAATCATTGACCAGAGAGAAAAGTCCAGAAGTAGTTTTCCCAGTTAGGATCTTTACAGTGATAGTGGGGCTGAGATTGTTACTAAAAGTGAGGACTAGACCATTTTATCAGGAGGTTGAGAGTAGAAAACTTTGGTCAAACCCATATTTGCAGGATTTTCCTAAAATCTAGTTTGGCAACAAAAAGCCAGAAATCTGGTTTGGCTCCAAGCAAATCCCAAAATGTGAATAGTTAAATTAGGAAGTATAAATCATCCTTTCAGATAAAGTCTGTATTTTTTTCCAGAAACATTCATATAGAGCTATTGCATGCAATTGTGTAGACTGCACATTGCAGGCCATGTCCCAGTCTATGTAAATGGTGCCCTGGGGATTGAATGTGAACTACCCTTACATCGCATGCAGCTGTTCTGCACTTAACAACAGATGTAACTCTAAATCTGGGGTCTTCTTTTCTTTATGTAGCTAAACACTTGTGCCTGAAATGTCTTTTAAACAACCAGTTCTCCAGTGGAACTATTCTAACAGTAACATGTCTAGTTCAGTTGAAGGCAGTCTATCCTGAGATTCACCTTTATGGCCTCACTTAGACTGTACACCACTTGAGATTCTTGACCTCTGCATTGATTTCACCTGATGTAGGATAAGTTTTAGAAAGGATTTGTTATCAGCCTAGTAAACAAAGCCTATTTTTATAGCCCATGTTTCTTATAGACAAATTCTAGATGTGATTCATAGATTCATATTCTACATTGCCTTGTACATAATAAGTACTCAAGGGTTATTAATGGAATGAGTGATAAGGGGAACTAAATCTACTGGTTTTTTCTTTTTTTTTTTTTTTTGTATCTTCCCATAACAACTGTGAAGGGGTAACACCCAAAGGCAACGTATGAGCATCAACGAATGATTCTCCTAAATGATAAAAGTTTTTTCCTTCAGAAACATTGCTTAAAACAGCTGAAGAACTAAATGAGGTTTCTGAAATGAAACTGCAAAGACAGTCTGGCAGGAATAGTTTCTTCTTTCCTAATCATCAAGCATGGTCCCATCGGGTGGTGCTGCCCTTCAGGCCAGGCGATGCTCCAATTGCATGCGTTGGAGAAGCTGGTGATTGTGTTGTGGGAAAGGGGAGGCAGAGGCAGCCTGTGGGGTGTCTCAGCCTGATTGCTGAGAGAGGCGTTGGGGGTGGGACCTAATTCTGGAGCGCTGCTCTGCCTCACCTACCTCCTCCTAGAGTTGTGATAGATGTCTGTTATTTAAACTCTTGAAATAAGAGAAGAAAGTATCTAAAATGAGCATGTTAAAATGGAGCATTATTGAATTAGAAAACGAAGACTGATTTTGAGAGGCAGAATATAATTACAGGGTTGGAGCATTTCCAGGAGATTGTGGATGGCGCCCCAGCTGAGTGTTGAAGAAATTCTTCCAGACCGAGCCTAGACAGATGATGTTTGTCATCCTCCTCCTCACAAGTGCTGTGGACTCCAGTCCTACAATGATGCAGCACCTCACAGTGTCCACTGATGTCCAAATGCCAATGGTCTCAACTTCGTACGTATCCTCTAAAGCTGTATCCTCCAAACAGTGGAGAAAGCTGAACTCACAACTTTTTTTGATCTGCTGTGTGTAGAAATCGGATTGAGTGAATTAACATGAAAATATTGGAATCTGTAAAAAGCAACATAAGATTTAGATATTGTTACTAATATTGAAAAGGTTGCTGTATTACAATTCCTAATACCTTGGTCAAATATATTCAGAACCCTCATTAAAAGCATAAAAACAGGTCTATTTATACTGCTTGTAATTATAACATAGCAATTACTCTTTTTCACGGATAAGCTATGTGAATAGAAAACATTTTCCATTATTTTTAATAGGATCTTATACACTTAATTCATTGTAAAAGTTTATGTTTAAATTCTAAATACTTTAAGTCTAAATATTATTTATTTCGGGGGAAAAACTTTCCACAAGACTCGATAGATTTGCAAGCAGTCAGACATGAAGGAAGGTAAACTTAGGCTTCACTGAGTAGCAAGAAAGGGAACAAGGGTTGACAGGCTGGCCTGCAACCCTGTTGGAGCTCCAGAGGCTGTCCTGTCCGGAACACTCAACTGTGTCCTCAGAATCCCATTATGCTCCTTATGGGATGGGTTTTCCCCAGTCTTTCCTGCTCATCAGCTCTTCTCACCCTTTCTGGGGCTAGACCTTGACTTCTGACTTCTTGTGATCACTTAGCATTTTGAATATTGGCTCCCTTCTGTTCGCTGTAACAATCACTTTTCGGAAGCCTACATCAGGATTTTCCAACTTTAGTTCAATTACCTGGAGAGCTTGTTAAACCAGACTGCTGGGCCTCAGGGTTTCTCTTTCAGCAGGTCTGAGGAGGAGTGGGAGAGAGTCAAAAATGTGTGTTTTCTAGGAAACTGCCTGGAAATGCTGATGTTGCTGGTCCAGCCCCACCTTTTGAGAAGCACTGGCCCCCACCACACTTAGTGTTACCCTTAGGTTCACACGAATTCTAACAATCCCATGACATTAGATATTTTTATTCTCATTGTATTAATGAGGAAACGGAGACTCAGAAAAGTTTAATAGCTTGCCTGAGGGCACACAATGAATGAAAATAAACTAGGATGCTCACCTAGGACTCTCCTACACCAAAACCTATGATCTTTGACGTACATCGTTTTTGTTCTCATTGTATTCTCAAAATGAAGCCAGAAACACCCCCCTCCCCAACTAACGTCCTTAGAAACATTTATAAGAGGAATTCTTACCGTTTTATCTCACAACCTTCTTAATCCAAGAATCTATGTCAGGTCATGGGTGAGAGAGTTGCCAGCTGCTGGCACTGATGTCCCCTCATCAGATTATCTGTGTGACAAGCAATTAAGAAGAGCTACATCAATGCCTCTCAGCACCTGCAACTCATTATGGAACCAAACAGCTCAAGTCCAAGAGTTCCATTCAGAAGAATGGTATACACAGATGATGCCTGATTTGTCAGGGATCCCCAAGGCCAATATTCAACTTCCATTAAGAAAAATGGAGATTTATGCAAAAGCTGTCTAATGCTCTCCATATGGTAGGCCATAGATAAGAAACTTAGCTACATTCAGTAAGAAAGTAGTCACTGTCTTATCAGCCTATAGGCTTTTGAGAACATCTACTATTTTTTGCATGTGGAAGAAGGCTCATAAAAGTTGTATTGCAATGGCTTGAGTCAAAAATCTACCTCAATGTTCTAGGAAATGATTTAAATAATTCATAACCAAAGACAGTCTTTATAAGCCATGGCTATATATACTGCATTAATCTGGCTGACCATTTAAGTGATGGCTGTTTTTAGCAATGCTCGTATCTCCTGCCATTCCAAGCTGGGTTCTAACAACAGCAGGTTTCATTCTGCCCCAGTTAGAGCAAGTAAACCCCAAAGCAGGTAGGTACTTAGGAAACTCCAGACCCCTGTGCTAGGGTTCAGCAACAGATTGTGATGGGTGGAATCTAGCCAGTGAAATAAACATCCAATCAGTGTCTGTCCATGAGGGAGAATGGGGTTTAGTGTCAAAGTCATGCTCTTCAACAGTGTAGAGTGTTTAGGTTGGGGGTGAGTTCAGCATGCTTGCACTACTTGTATCAAAATTGTACCAAAGAATTAATTCACAAGCTTATCAATACAAGAAGGGAGACACATACAGGCAGAAAGTTAAACACCTACCGCAGATACCTCAGGACGCAAGGAGGAACTAATTTTGCTCCTCCATGTACACAGCTCTCATCCTGCCCACACCAGCCACCCACCCTCAAGGAAGTCTGACCAGAGGCACTCAAGTGATTCCCTTTGCATTTGGCTGAGAGAGGATTGCACTCCCCCACTTACATCCAGGGAAGCTGGGAAATGAAGAGAACCCCTAGCTACTCTCAATGGAAGATAGACTTAATGGAAAAAACCCCAGCTGTCAGTTCATCAGCACCTGCCTAATGGGGAAGAAAATCTTCCTAAACATAACACCTGCCTTCACATATGACAATTTCCAGATGATACAGGGCTGCTAAGCCTAGAGACATTAGATTAATGAGTAGGCAAAGAAAGATTATAAAAATTCCAAGGAGATGCCACCTTGAAGGATGGAAACCTATACAAACCATCAGAAAAAATGTAGCAGACCAAGCCAATGTGTCCTGCTGAGCTCAAACTGCAGCAGCCTCTGTATGCCCCTTTCTGTAGGTGGCTTATGTAGCTCAGATCAGCCAAATTAAGTAGGATACTGCCTAGTTCCTTCTCTTCAGGGAGGGGTGGTGCTAGAATACTACTTAGAAGTCCCAAGGAAATCACACCTAGGTGGGCAATCATGTTTAAATCTAGACTCCAGATAAAATTCTATGTCAGAGGAGAGCAGAGAGACTTGAAATGACCAGGTACTCTTAGGAAGGAGGGAAATTATTCTCATTTTTCAGAAATTAAAGCAAAATCAGATACTCTGTTTTGATTTTCCAAAAGTATTAATCAAAGCTGCCAGACTCATGAAAGAAGACTGAGGAAAGGGAAGGTGTTCAGAAATCCAGACCTTGAGACTATAACCCGGAGTATCAATGCAGAAGTTATGGCTGACCCAGGTGCAACTGCAAAAACCATCTGCTTTACTGGTGCCAGTTCTCCCTTTCAAGGTTGCCCCTAGAGATAATGCTCTGAATATGTTATTTTCATTGAATCAGTTATATTCCTGTGCTATGCTATGCCCTGGCCAAGGTGGTTTCTACCAGGCCAAGAAGAAAGACATAGGTTTTCTATAGCATTGGAGATCACAGGCAAAGGAATTGAGTAGGTGGTATTTATTCGATGAGAGAATTTTATTCAAATATAGCATCCCAGGCAAAGGCACAAAGCAGATTCCAAGTGGGTATTTGTTGGGAGAATGACGGTATTAAACAGTCAGTGGAACTTGCAAGTAGACAGTTCACACTGGGGAATAATAAGAGATGAGGCTAAGGAGGTAGCTATTCACAGGAGACATTGCTAAAGAATTTAGACTTTATTCTGAAGGCAGAAGGGAGCCATTGAATGTTATTAAGATGAGGTATGACATAATCCCATTTACAGCATAGAAAGATGACTCTGATTACTAAGAAATGAGTGAGTATAGAAGCAAGGAGAAGTGTTGTAAACTTTTGCCAGCCATTACGAATCAAAATTGTTCTGTATTGCATAAACTAAATGTCAAACGGAAATTTCTTGGTGGAGTGAACAACGCTGCGAAGTACACTCACTGAAAATAGCAAAGTAGAGCTCTCATTGGCTGAGAGCAGAGACAGTGTAGTTTGCTAATGTTCATTGGTTTAGAATTGTTCAGTTTATTCTGTCTCCCTAGTTCTCATTGGCTAATAATGTTTAGTAACGTTTACATAAATTACAATATTTCATAATAAGTTACATAATATATATTATCTCTTTTTATTTTAGAAAATAATTGAGTTAAATGGTGTTGGGCATTAAGCTGGATATATTAGTTTCCTATTGCTATTCTAACAAACTATCACAAGTTTAGTGGCTTACCACAACACAAATTTATTATCTTACAGTTCTGTAGAAGTCCAAAACAACTTTCACTCAACTAAAAGCAAGGTGTCAGTATGGTTGCATTCTTTGGTGGCTCTAGGGTGAAACTCTGTTTCCTTGGCTTTTTCAGTTTCTAAATGCTGCTTTCAATCCTTCTTCAAATCTACCAGTGTGGCATCTTCAAAACCCACTCTGAGTCTGACTTCCTCTTCTGCGGTTTTCCTCCACTTTCAAGGACACTTGTGATTACATTGGGTCCACCTAGATAATCCAACATAATCTGTTTATTTTTAGGTTGCTAATTAGCAATCCTGACTCCACCTCCATTCTCAATTCTCTCTTGCCACATAATGACATATTCTTAAATTCTGGAGGTTAGGACATGGGCATCTTCGGTGGGGCGAGGGAGAGAATTATTGTCTATAACATCTGGTTACTTACCTATCTCTCCAATAGATAGTGGATCTAATCTCGCTGCTTCCAATTCTCATACTGACTCTCAGAGTAGTCATGCTGAAGTAGGCTGCAGGAATTTTGAGGAGGATGCTGTCCTTCAGAATGCATGTTGTTAGGAGAAAAGCATTCTGGAGGGCATGTGGCTTGATTTGGGCCTTGAAGGATGAATATTATTGTTTTAAAAACAGAACAAGGAGGTAGACTACCTAAGGAAGGAGGCCAGAGAGAGAAGAAGTGCAGAAGAAAGAATGTAAAAGGCCTGGTTAGAGAACTATAAGCAGACTGACAAGAAAATAACTGTTTTCCCACCAACCAGGGTTTTCATTAAAGGGCAATGTTGTAGAATATAAATGCCATATATATGAGATGGCACCAAGCCAACCACACATGTATGCACATGCACACACATACACACATAAGGAAAAATGTCCCACCGGAGACTCTTCAAGGAATTGTTTTCAAATAAATGGTCCGAAGTACAGATGCTAAAGCATGGCAGGTAGAGGGGTTTTGGTGGTACACTGACATTGTGACATCTATCAAAAATGTATCCATGACCTAGAAGGATTGACTTTCACGTAGTAGATGGAAGACAACAGGTCTAAGACACATCATTACTTCAGGGAATTTGAAGAGAACAAAACTCTCTCTTAAAATGCTGATAATGTACCCCTTAGCGGTGATAAGAACCCAAATACCTGAGGCACTGAAGTAATTCTTCCCAGGAAGACACCTCCAGGACCAAACTGGGTGTGCAGGAGAACACTACTGGCAGTAAAGCGTAAGGGGTTCGGTGGTAAGAAGAGAGGAACAGGGCTCTCTAAAAGCAGACAGATGGGACATTTAGCCAGTCTAGGAGGTGAGAGAAGGCTTCTCAAAGAAGGAAAGGGCCCCATTGCATCTTAAAGAAAAATAGGATAAATCAGGCAGAGAAATAAAAGCAGTCAAACCAAGGGAATACTGTAGGCAAAGGTGTGGATATATAAGACTACTTGATACTTACAATATGCTAATTTGTATTGTTATTTTTCTTTCCCAGCTTCATCTCAGGTCCCTTTAACTAAATCATCAGTTGTAAAATCCGTATCTTATACCTCTTCAAGACCCTCA
Organism: Theropithecus gelada; assembly: GCF_003255815.1. NCBI lineage: Eukaryota > Metazoa > Chordata > Mammalia > Primates > Cercopithecidae > Theropithecus > Theropithecus gelada. The sequence continues at coordinate 9,733,668 of NC_037680.1, forward strand.
TATTTGCATCAATTCCTTTCAAGGAGAAGAAACTGGGAAATTCTTCGCTGATGTTGTGACTCGCTCTGTCATGATCTGACCCTGCCTTTGCTTTGGTTGCATTTGCTGCAGATTCCCACTTCCCATTTCACTTATGCTCCAGCAATACCACAGGGCAAAGCTAGTTCTGCTGAAATGTCTTATTCTTTTGTGTTTCTGGCCTTGCCCTGCTATTTTGTCTCCTGGGAATTTCCCTTCCCTGTCCTCCCACTTGTCTGCTTAGTGAACCTCTGGTTCTCCTTCAGAACTAGGTTCAGACTTGATCTAAGCTGCCTTCTGCCCAAGAGAAAGTTAATTCCTCTCCCTCTGCACTTTTTTCATTCTTTCAACATGCTGCTGTATTTTACCTATTTACTGCACTGTGATCTATTTCCTTTCACGTATGCCTCCCACCTCCAACTAGACTGTGGCTTCTTTGTTTCAAGAACTGTGTTATTCACTGTTGTACCCCTAATGTCTGACACCATCCCCAGCTTTAAATTTATTTACTTATTTTTTATATTGTTGTTTATATTTATTTTTATTGTTATAAACTATTTAGTGTCAATAAATATGTTTGCATGCCTTACCATGCCCTAACCTTAGCACTACCCTGGGATCAAAAGAACAGGATAGCTAAGACTGTAGCTTAGATATTAGTAAATAAAAAACAAAAGTTGCAAGTAAATAGCTATTATAATAACATAATTTCAGAAAGTCATCACACAATAAAGAACAAAATGGGGTAACATGAAATGTGTTCGTTGAACTGTTATTGAATTCATGAGAAATATCAACATGTTATTTGAAACTGAATTTCAACAAAGTCAAAATTAAATCTGTATAACTACCCCTTATTCATACCTCTATACACCTCAAATCATTTAAATTCCAAAAAGAAACAAAAAGGGTCAACAGTTTCAAGCTAGAAAGGGTCATAAATCATTCTTCCTTGTCTCTCTGCTTGCCTCTGGTAAGAAGAAAATAAAAATGAAAAAGTCAAGACAAATATGACACCAAAATGTTAAATTACACAAACTAAATAGGCAATCGAGCAATGAAAAGCTCAGGAATTAGTTGGTGAATAGAAAAGTCATCAGCAGGTATTCATCTAGTGGGACAACTTAAATAGCTTTCAAGAAATTACTTTGGAAAGGATCTTGATTTAACAATGTCAAGGGAAATCTAGCCCTACTTCAAATGTTCTTCTGAGGCAAGCTAATAGGCTGCCAGAAAACAAACTGCAGCATTAAAAGGAAACAGAGAGATTCACTGGGAGCCCGCATTTTTCAATACTCCTATTATTTATGTCTACAGGAGCCATGCGGTGAACAGGTATTGTCCCCTACTTTCAAGGCCCTGCAACATCTTGCATGGTGTTCTCACAAAGAATGTGTTTTGGTTTCTTTCCACGAAGAAGTGGTAGACCAGGGGTCAAGAGATCTCAATTCTTTTTAATCCCTCTGTCACTAACCAGGCATGTGGTCTCAGATGAGCCACTTCATTTGCCTGTACGGGCTTCGATGTCATTATCTGTAAACTATAACCAGATAATATCCTTTTCTAATCTAAGTGTCAGTGATTCCAAGCCATTAAGAATTTGGTTTAAGAGAGAATGTTATTTCTGTTGTTTCAGAGTAGAATCAAATTTCAGGACTCTAATGTGCATCTGTCCTGTATGCATGGGTTCCCAGGTTACTCAAGACTGCCCATCAGTCTTGCTGATGGCAGTCTTGCTGTGGACCAATCTTACCATCTCATTTGTGCATAGGGCAAGATCTGATCAACGTCTCTCTCTTTTCATGGGAATGCAGGCAGTCTTCACTTTGCACAGCAGTCCACATCCATAAAAATGGCTGTACAAACTGATACTGTGCTAGGTAATCTTTAATAATCACCAGGGAAAATTACAATTGTTCTGTGACCTCTGAAAACTTTTGTCAAAATATTAAAAACCCTATTACTATCAGTTATATATGTATAGGGTGATGGAAAAATAGTAGAACTATTTTTTAGTACACTGTGATGTAAAACATTAGAGGAAGTGAGAATTAAAACATTATATTTCTTTGTAAAAATCTTCTCTCTTGATAAGCTCTTTGAACAGTGCTTCCATTTTCTTCTCATTGTGTAACTTATAATATAGAGCGAGCTTCTTTTCATGTCTTGGCAAATTGTCACATTCCTTCCAAAGTTTGTATTAGCTTCCGACATTTTTACCCTTTTGTATTAGCTTCCAATACTTTTACCCTTTGCACTTTCAGGATTATGAAATATCTCCAAATCCCTTCAGTTTGAAAGTTTTTGCTGGCATCACTTCCTCTAGGACATCTTCATCCCTTTTTATCACAACCACTTTATGTCAATAAGTTTCCCTAATAAAATAAAATAAAATAAAATAAATAAGTTTTGCTTCACTCAGTGTTTCTGGCGGCATGTGCAGAGACTCTCGAAAGATGGCAATGTCAAGGTCAGCTCTTTGTTGTATAACTTCATTTATGCTCAATTTTAATTTCTTTTCCAGAATTAGCACATTCTCTTTCTTTACTCCATTTTTATCTTTGTTGGTCACTTCTATTTTGATTGTCTAATTTTTGTGAAATGGCATGTGGATTATTCAGGGGCAGACAAGGACACAACACAACTATATGCTTTGTTGTCTGTGCATGAATGGAATAATAGACGTGCAGCAACCAATCATCACAGACTTTGAAAGAAGTGACACGATTGGCCATTGACCATGATAGCAATCTGTTATGTACTCAGTGACTTGTGAACAGAAGAACTTTCGGCAATGTTGATATATAATGTAATTATTCACAATTAATATTCTGTGGTAATCAAAATTTGAACCATATTTTGGGACTAGGGTTACTTAATACCATTTGTTTGTAACTGAAATCCATGCATATCAGAATTGTGTCAAGTAAGGCCTGCCTGTATGGCGAAATTGGCTTTTTGTTTTCCTCTTATCAATCTTGATAAAGCCATCTTAAGAATTCCTTTTTATGACCGAGCACAGTGGCTCACACCTGAAATCCCAGCACTTTGGGAGGTCGAGGTAGGCAAATCACTTGAAGTCAGGAGATTGAGACCAGACTGGCCAACATAGTGAAATCCTGTGTCTGCCAAAAATATAAAAACTTAGCCAAGTGTGGTGGCGTGCGCGTGCAACTGTAGTCCCAGCTACTCAGGAGGCTGAGGCAGGAGAATCGCTTGAACCTGGGAGGCTGAGGTTGCAGTGAGTCAAGATCACACCACTAAATCCAGTCTGGGCGACAGAGTGAGACTTCGTTTCAAAAAAAAAGAAGAAAGAAAAAAAGAATTCCTTTTCTCACATACTTGTTCTTCTTTTTAATCCTCTGTTTTTTCCAACAACACTAAAGTTACCATGAAATATCCCTCTTCCAATTCAGTCTCCTACTCTCCTCCCCACATCTTCCATCATATCTATCAACCAAAACAGAAACAAGAAATGGTCTTAATTGTTTCCTAACACCGGGGCCTATCGTGGGGAGGGGGGAGGGGGGAGGGATTGCATTGGGAGTTATACCTGATGTAAATGATGAGTTGATGGGTGCAGCACAGCAACATGGCACAAGTATACATATGTAACAAACCTGCACGTTATGCACATGTACCCTACAACTTAAAGTATAATAATAATAAATTAATTAAACAAAAAAAAAAAAAAAAAAGAAAGTAGAGGTCAGGTGCGGGACTCACGCCTGTAATCCCAGAACTTTGGGAGGCCAAGGAGAGCGGATCACGAGGTCAGGAGATCGATACCATCCTGGCTAACACGGTGAAATCCCAGCTCTACTGAAAACACAAAAAATTAGCCGGGCTGGTGGCTGGCGCCTGTAGTCTCAGCTACTTGGGAAGCTGAAGCAGGAGAATGGCGAGAACCCGGGAGGCGGAGCTTGCAGTGAGCCGAGATCGCACCACTGCACTCCAGCCCGGGTGACAGAGTGAGACTCCATCTCAAAAAATAAAAAAAGAAAGAAAGTAGAAGTGGAGAAATGCCCGAATAAAAAATAAAAAATAAACAAATGAAAAAAACCCACAGAGTCATAAGTCCTTTCAGAATTTTTTAAAAGTCTACATCTATTTCCTCTCAATTTGGTTTTAGTTAAAATAATTCTTCTTAATAAATATTAAGATATCACTATGTTGCAAACATGCAATATTTCAGCTGCTTTGTAAATTCAGTAGGCTCCTGTGGATAGGACAGGGGTTATCATTATTATGTATGACATCTATAAACAAAAAATAAAATTCCAAGGCCCCCCCAACCATCTGAATGGACTCACTCCTTGGCCAGGGGCACTAAATATATATATATATAAATTATATATATAAAACTATATATATGCACTCTTCTATATATATTATATATTATTATACTTTAAGTTCTAGGGTACATGTGCACAACGTGCAGGTTTGTTGCATAGGTATACATGTGCCAAGTTGGTGTGCTGCACCCATTAACTTGTCATTTACATTCGGTATTTCTCCTAATGCTATCCCTCCCCCAGGCCCCCACCCCACGATAGGCCCTGGTGTGTGATGTTCCCCATCCTGTGTCCAAGTGTTCTCATTGTTCAATTCCCACCTATGAGTGAGAACATGCGGTGTTTGGTTTTCTGTCCTTGTGATAGTTTGCTCAGAATGATGGTTTCCAGCTTCATCCATGTCCCTACAAAGGACATGAACTTATCCTTTTTTATGGCTGCATAGTATTCCACAGGGTATATGTGCTGTACTGTCTTAATCCAGTCCATGATTGATGGACATTTGGGTTGGTTCCAAGTCTTTGCTATTGTGAATAGTGCTGCAGTAAATATATGTGTGCATATGTCTTTATAGTAGCATGATTTATAATCCTTTGGGTATATACCCAGTAATGGGATGGGTGAGTCAAATGGTATTTCTAGTTCTAGATCCTTGAGGAATCACCACATTGTCTTCCACAATAGTTGAACTAGTTTACATTCCCACCAACAGTGTAAAAGTGTTCCTATTTCTCCACATCCTCTCCAGCTTATGTTGTTTCCTGATTTTTTAATGATTGCCATTCTAACTGGTGTGAGATGGTATCTCATTGCGGTTTTGATTTGCATTTCTCTGATGACCAGTGATGATAAGCATTTTTTCAAGTATCTGTTGGCTGCATAAATGTCTTCTTTTGAGAAGTGTCTGTTCATATCCTTTGCCCAGTTTTTGATGGGGTTGTTTTTTTCTTGTAAATTTGTTTAAGTTATTTGTAGATTCTGGATATTGGCCCTTTGTCAGATGGGTAGGTTACAAAAATGTTCTCCCATTCTGTAGGTTGCCTGTTCACTCTGATGGTAGTTTCTTTTGCTGCGCAGAAGCTCTTTAGTTTAATTAGATCCCATTTGTCAATTTTGGCTTTTGTTGCCATTGCTTTTGGTGTTTTAGTCATGAAATCCTTGCCAATGCCTATGTCCTGAATGGTATTGCCTAGGTTTTCTTCTAGAGTTTTTCTGGTTTAGGTCTAATGTTTAAGTCTTTAATCCACCTTGAATTAATTTTTGTATAAGGTGTAAGGAAAGGATCTAGTTTCAGCTTTCTACATATGACTAGCCAGTTTTCCCAGAACCATTTATTAAATAGGGAATCCTTTCCCCATTGCTTGTTTTTGTCAGGTTTGTCAAAGATCAGATGATTATAGATGTGTGGTGTTATTTCTGAGGCCTCTTTTCTGTTCCATTGGTCTATATCTCTGTTTTGGTACCAGTGCCATGCTGTTTTAGTCACTGCAGCCTTGTAGTATAGTTTGAAGTCAGGTAGCATGATGCCTCCAGCTTTGTTCTTTTGACTATTGTCTTGGCTGTGTGGGCTCTCTTTTGGTTCCATATGAACTTTAAGGTAGCTTTTTCCAATTCTGTGAAGAAAGTCATTGGTAGCTTGATGGGGATGGCATTGAATCTATAAATTACCTTGGACAGTATGGCCATTTTCATGATATATATGGCCATATTCATGATTCTTCCTATTTGTGAGCATGGAATGTTCTTCCATTTGTTTGTGTCCTCCTTTATTTCGTTTAGCAGTGGTTTATAGTTCTCCTTGAAGATGTCCTTCATGTTCCTTGTAAGTTGGATTCGTAGATATTTATTCTCTTTGTAGCAATTGTGAATGAGAGTTCACTCATGATTTGGCTCTCTATTTGTTATTGATGTATAGGAATGCTTGTGATTTTTGCACATTGATTTTGTATCCTGAGACTTTGCTGAATTTGCTTATCAGCTTAAGGAGATTTGGGACTGAGATGATGGGGTTTTCTAAATATACAATCCTCATCTACAAACAGGGACAATTTGACTTCCTCTTTTCCTAACAGAATACCCTTCATTTCTTTCTCTTGCCTGATTGGGCCATGGGCACTCTTAAAGTTTAACCTGTAAAACTGGTTCAGGCCATGATGGGAAGTGTGGGTCAGAGGTACCTCATTATACCTGCCCCTCATTAACACCAACACAGACTTTAAGCCTGATAAGAAACATTTTTCAACCTATTCTCTCTCAAAGTTACTACCTGAAGGCTTCCTCTACACATAAGAACTTCTGTCTCCACAGTCCTTTATCTTAACCTAGACATTTTCTTTCTTTTGATCCCAGGTCTTTAGATAAGCTCAATGAATTCTCAACCAAGAAAATATTTCAATCCACCTATACCCTGGAAGCCCCTGCTGCATGGCAGCCACCCCAGCCCCCCACTTCTGGTTGTCCTATCTTTCTGAACTGAACCAATGCATTTTTTAAGTGTGTTTAATTGAAGTCTCATGTCTCCCTAAAATGTATAAAACCAAGCTGTACCACCTTGGCTGCCACATGTTCTCAGGACCTCCTGAAGGCTGTGTCACGGGTCATAGTCACTAATATTTGGCTCAGAACAAATCTCTTTAAATATTTTATAGAGTTTTGCTCTTTTCATTGACACACTGTTCTATTATCAAACATCAAAATCCTCATTATAAATGAGCTGCCAGAGAACAACCAATGAGAAAGCAGAGAGTCTACTTGGTATTGCCTAGGTTTTCTTCTAGGGTTTTTATGGTTTAGGTCTAACATTGAAGTCTTTAATCCACCGCTACTTTAATCTACCAAAGTAGAGATCTCTAAAATCACAGTAGCAAGAGAACATATGGAACAACAAAACATAACGTAACAACAAAACACATTTTTATACATATATTCTTCTAAGACATAAAGCAGACTACATTTATTTTTACTGATTCTTTATAGTTTAATTTTCCATTTCTCCCTCTTTTGTTAACAGAAAAACCAAACTGTAAAACATTTTAAAGAGGTTTATTCTGAGCCAATATGAGTGACATGACCCAGAAAACACAATCTCAAGAGAGCCTGAGAAAGTGTGCCCAAGGCGGTTGGGTTACAGTTTGGTTTTATACATTTTAGGGAGATAGGAGTTACAGACAAAGACATAAATCAATACGTACAAGGTAAATGTTGGTTCGGCCTGAAAGGCAGGACATCTTGAAGCGAGGTGGGTTTTAGGGATTCTTTATTTAACAATTGGTTGGGAGAGTTAAGCTATTGTCTAAGGACCTAAAGTCAGTAGAAATGAATGCTTGAGTTAAAATAAAGGGGTTATGGGGACCAAGGCCCTTGTTATGTAGATTAAACCTCTTAGGTAGCAGAGCTCCAAGAGAACAGGCAGTAAATGTCTCTTTTGAGACCTTAATGTTGTCAGACTAATTTTCTCTTCTAGAGCCAGAAAAGGCCTAAAAGGGAAGCTAGCTGCATTAATGGAGATTCTCTGCAGATGCAAATTTTCTCCACAAAAGACAGCTTTTCAGGGCCATTTCAAAATATGCCAAATATATTTTGGAATAAAATGTTTTTATTTGCTTTAGGGTCTGCTATCTGTCATGGGATACTACACTAGAATCAGTTTGGAAAGTGAGCCATGCTGTACCTGGATCACTTTGAAGAATCCATGTCATCAGATGTTATAGTTTGTAGGGTGTGACTTAACCCTTGCCTTGCATGGCCTTAAGTCTGGTTTTTAATTTGGTATATTATTGCCACGAAGAGTCTGCTTTGTCAATCTTATGATCTCTGTTTTAACTTTAATGTTTGTCAGTTGTGCCTAAACTCTAAAAGGCTGAGAGTATAAGGAGGCATGTCCAATCTGGGAATTCAGGTTTTTCAGATTTCTCTGAGGTCCTTTTGGCCAAAAGGGGGTCCATTCAGTCAGGTCGAGGCTTCAAATTTATTGTTGGCTTACACGTAACTGTTTTTTTCTCTCTTTCACACTGCCATTTAACACATAATGACAGTCTATATACTCCCCTCTCTCAAACTTAGAACATATTCCATACAGAAGAGGGTCACAAGAGTTTCAAAATACTCATGGGTCACCTTACATTTGCACAAATAGCGTGCCATTTTGATACACGATTTCATGCAGAAATGCTCTTGGAGAATAATTCTATGCAAGTTGCATATTTTACAGTAGCTACAATATGAATTTGAGTGACAGCGATTTCTGAAGGCATCGTAGACAACGCATCAGAACTCACCTTTCTAATTGGCCAGTAGAGGCTGGAATTCAAGAAGGCATCCAACAAAACATCACATACAACTTCAACTTTTTGAATCACTGAGTTGCTGGCCAACCTCATAGTAATTCCAGTCTGTCCAAATGAAGATAAAGAAACAACAGGGAAGTCCAAAACCATCACTGACAGAGAAGAATTCAGAAGAGCGGGAGTAGTCTGAGACTCTCACAGGGCACTGAGTTTGAGAAGAAAGATAAAAGAAAGAAATATTGTCATGATTTGTGAAGGCTAGAGATGGAAGAGTGAAGAGAGTATGAAAGAATAAGAATCAGAATAAAGCTAACTAGAAGGAGTTTCATGAATACTAGTAGAATCTGTCTGGTAGGCATGGTTTTCTATTACAGTGTGTAGCTAAAACAAAAAGAACTATGCCAGTTTCACAGGCCTAGTATGGCAAGGAAGGACTAGAAACTGGAATGCCAAAGCATCACTGAAAAAAGCAGAGCTGAACTCTGATGCTGGGGTTATGTGGTTATCGTCTTCTTTACCTTAAATTTATCTCCAAGGTTAAAAAAATTCTGGGAGTCTAGGATGTGGTCCTACCAAGAACGCTAGAAGTGTCAAGGTAAATAGCACTATGATTAAGACAGAGAGAAAAATCAGATTTGCTATTATTGTGCAAAGGAAGAGATGTGCTTGACACTGCTTTAGGTCACTATGTCTGATTTCATGACCTCGTTTTACCTTCTCTGACTCTTCAGCCATGCTCAGCTTCAACTGGGGCCAGGCCAACTACTCAGACAAAACAAAGGTGCATTCTAAGCCAACATCCAATGATCTAGCTGAATTCTGATCCAAGTCTGCTTATCTCTTTTTCTGAGATTGCTAGTATGCTCACAAAAGGTTCCAGATTTGTACTTTATTTTCTCCTGAATTATTCATCATCTTTTTCTAGTGTGGCTGGACTATACCACATTAGAATTATATCTTGTATTCTTTCTCCTCATTTCCCATTTCCTCCAGGGAAAGGTGTTTCTCTTTTGTCTCTGAGTGTACCTGTCAAAGAGCAGTCTTCAGAGATAAGAATAATTGTTTAATATGCTCTTCTAGAGAGTCTTCAATTCCCTGGAAAATAAAATTCTACATCATAAGAAGGAAAAGAGGATCCAATGAAATTCGTTTAAACCAAGGCCTGAAGCAAGGAGAAAAAAAATGCCTTTACTAACTTTTGTTTTTATTCTTTGTTTAATATTCATTACCAGATGTTAGTTCAGGGCACTCACCTCCCATCTGGCAGAATTTGCAAAGTTAGGGCATCTGATTCAGTTAGAATCCATACTCTTCTATGTTATTTGTTTAAATGTTTCTGTTTCTGCACTTGGTGAAATGCTCTGTTGGCAGGGCAATGATGATATGCATAAAATGCTGAGAATGCTCTTCAGTTCTTCCTCTCAAATCCCCCTCTCTCTACAAATAGGCATTCCAAATATATATATACACACACATATTTATCTATATATACACATACGCATACATATGTATAAACACACTTGTATATGTCATTTATATCTACCATGTGTGTTTCACACACATACAACACTCTATATGTATTTGAATAACACTACTCATCACCCTGCATGTGTTTAATAACCATGATGTGTCTAATACTACGCTGCATGTAATGAGGGAAGTACAAAATAAGTATAGGTGGTCCTTCTCTATATGTGACTTAGAACCTACATGAGGGAACAAATAAGGTTTAAATGTATAAGATAATAAAACATGCCCTCAAATATTTATTAGTGATATATTTATCCTGATCTTAAGAGAGTCATCTGCTAGATTTGGAGGAGAAACATAATACAAGATATTGCTTGGTTTGCCCTGCTAAGAGAAGAATGTGTTAGGATGACCTAGTTCCCATAAGACTACTTTAAGCAAAAGTCAGAAGAATACCAGATCAACTCCTGTGGCTTTTGTTTCACAGTACCCTTGAGGTGGGAGAGCTCTTTGGACCCCTTCATGGAACTTGTGAGAGGGGGTATGGTTTGCTTACTTGGCAACTGTGCTCAAACCCCTTGTGGGAGGGGAAACCACCACGTGAGAAGGTGCTGGGGCTGGGGCAAGTGCTTTTGGGCTCCAGTCCCACGATAGCATCTAGGGGTGTGTAACAATTAATGCTCTTTTAGCAGCTGCCATCCACAGATGGCTAAGTGTTAACCGACTCAGTGAAAAGTCAGGATAACAGCCTTTTATACCACATTCTGCCCTCTTGGTACCTGGGTCCTTGTCTAACATCAAGGAAGAATCACGTCATATGGACTTGAAGGTTGGTGAATGCAGAGGTTTTATTGAGTGATGGAGGTGGCTTTCAGTGTGATGGGGAGTTGGAAATGCGATGGAGTGGAAAGATAATCTTCCACCTGGAGTTCGGCCATCACCACCCAAACTCCTTTCCAACCATCCAACTGCCTCTTTGATGTTCAGATGCTTCTTCTCTTCTCTCCTTCTCTGCCATGTCACTCTGCTACTCTGCCAATGGAGTTTGGGGGTTTTATAGGTACAGGGTAGGGGGGCAGTGTGAGCCAGAAAGCAACATTTGGGCAGGAAAACAGGAATGTGAACTTCTCGTTTAGGGTGATGGGCTCAGGCTTGAGGGTGGAGCCCTTGCCAGGGACCCTACCATCTTCTTCTCAGTATTTCCTTGCCTTCTGTTCATATCACAGTGGAATCACAAAGAATTCCACTGACCTATGGTTTTAAAACACAAAGTTGGCCAAACAAAATATAGCTGACAGTTTGCAAGTCCTAAACTAAATAATTATTTTGTTTGTTTTTGAGATGCAATCTCACTCCGTCACCCAGGCTGGAGTACAGTGGCACAATCTCGGCTCACTGCAACTTCTGCCTCCCAGGTTCCTGTGATTCTCCCGCCTCAGTCTCCCGAGTAGCTGGGATTACAGGCACCCACAACCATGCCTGGTTAATTTTTTGTATTTTTAGTAGAGACGGGGTTTCATTATGTTGGCCAGGCTGGTTTCAAACTCCTGACCTCATGATTCACTCATCTCGGCCTCCCAAAGTGCTAGGATTATAGGCATGAGCCACCGCACCCAGCTGCTAAATAATTTTTTACAGTTATGTTATACAAAGAACCAACTAATATGGATGATTTGACTTTCGAAGACAATTTACCAAACTCTAAGTTTACCAAGGTGTAAGGATTTCAATGAGTTTATCACATAAACATTATCTGGGGCCACAACTGAAAGTCACTTGGAAGCTTCCTGTGCCATGCTGTGGCCTCTCTCTAATTTATCTATTAGGGGTGTGCTTCTTTCACATTAACTCTCTAGAACCTGAAGATACTAAGGAAAATCTATAGAGCTCAAAATATTTATATCTTCATTAAAGTTCACTCTCAACTTTATATCTGCTCTGTGTTTTGTGGGACTATTTCAATGTCAGTAGCCTTCATATTCCCCAAAATCCATCTCTATGCTTAGTCAATGAATGCTTATTGGATTAGTTTGAGTACAAACAAATTTTAATATTTGTTTAATACATCGTTAAACTAGGTGATTCTTTTAAGATTTTTTAAAAACAACAAAAAAACACAAGTGACTTGGATAATCTATGCTCCTGTTCTGACAAAAATAGAAAAGCAGCTACTCCTTTATGAGTAGGAAGTAGGGAGGAGCATCCCTTTAACCCATATAGGCCCCAGAGTTCTTCTTCAGGGACCAGAAAGTGATAACTGATAGATTCTAAGACAATAGCTCTCAACTTTGGCTTCTCATTAAAATCATCTGAGCAGCTTTTAAAATATAACTATGTCTTGGCTGTAACACCAGCAGAGATTTTTAAGTAATTGGTCTGAGATGGGTCCCAGATATCAACATTGGTTCAAAGCTTTCCACGAGTTTCCGATGCATAGACAAGGTTGATAACTGCTATTCTAAGAAGATATTTCTGAGAGATCATCCATTTTCTCCATATGCTGCTCAAATACCTCGCAGGTAGTCTTGCTAATGCCCTCCAATCTTTGTAGCTAGGTAAGAGTTAATATTACAGTTGCTTTCATCCAAGAAAAAAGAGTTTTAAACTCTGGAGTACCATCACAATCTTTCTTAGATGTTAGACCTCCCTTGGCTCAAGTCTCTGAAAAGGCCGACAGGGCTTGCAAAACTGAGCCATCCCCCTCCAAGTGAGGCAACACATTTCTCACGCACGTGAGTTGACCTAAATAACAATTATTAGCCACAAATGTGACAACTACTGTAAATAATGTACTTCCTTTTATCTTGGTTTTTCAAAGAGATCTTCAGGGGGTAGAAACTGCACTCTTGATTTTGCATTTCTTGGCAACTAGCAATCTGTGGGCTGAAACTCCAAACAATAGTCTTTTGGGGTCTCTGTTAACTTTGTTCTAAACTTTACACAGCTAATTAGAAGTGTTCAAAGGCTCTCATTTTGAACCACTTAGTTGATGAGAAATGCATGTTTAATGGGCATTCTGGAAGACAATTTAATGAATCTAGAAGGAAAACAAAGTAAATTGATTATTATGCAATGACTTGCAAGAGCTCCTTGTGACCAGCTTGTAAATAGCAGAGCACAGAGGTAACCAGGACATGGTTGTAGGCAGCTCAGATTATTAATGAGGACACTGGTTGTGTTAATGATCAAGCAGCATTTTTAAAAAATGAACCCTTTAGGGTCTAAGAGAAAATATTCCAAGTTAATATCATTCAGATAGTACTTTGAAAAATCTTACTAAATCCCATGAGCTATTTAAAGAGCTTCAGAAGGGCTAAGGGGCTAGAGTTCGGAGGTATTAGGTTTCCTTGGCTGAGAAGACTTGAAAGGTGTTGTTCCCGTTAGAATTCTGTGGCCTCTGTATCCAAGGTGACTATACTAATCAGTGGTGTTCTAACAGAGTTCCATCAATAACAACCTAACAAGTTTTAAATATTTAATTAATCAAAGTTCTCATAAAGAATGTGGGGGCAAAATAACAAAGTAGGGTTCATTTGATAATTTCTTAAGAAAAGGCATTCCATCATACCACCTTAACAACCTCAAGATTGTTTGACTGGGATTCCTACTATATCTGCTTTCACCCCTTACAGAAACAGACCAGGAAAAGTAGAGGTCACCTATACCAAAAGGAGAAAGACTTTGCCTAAAACAAAACTTAACTCTTCCCAACCTGTCCCTGCCTTTGTCCTCTTCAATACCTCCCTCATGCAATTGTGCACACAGAGGCACATGTACACACTGCCTTAGATCAGGAAGCATTATTAAAACAGATTCTAGGTCCCAGCCCAGAGTGTTTGATTCAGTAGATATGGGGAGAGGATCAATAATTTGCATTTCTAACAGGTTCCCAGATAATGCTGATGCTGATGGTTCAGAGACCAAATTTTGAGAATCACTGCGCTAGATTTCTATTTATTCCCAACAAATATGGCAAATTGCTACTACTGTATGAACTTGCTCCCTGTCTTTAGGCTGCAGGTCAACCTATCTCCACAAAGCAAATATCAGTAAGAAAGGGCTCCTGACACTTTCGATTCATTCATAGACTCCATCATAAATCATCCCCTTCGGCTCATGTTGCACTCCATTTCTAGGCATGTTCCTTATTTACCAACTCCTGGTGCTTAGCACTGAAACAGCTCTCCAGGTCTGAGCTCTAGGCTTCTCTCCTTTGTGGACATCTTTGATTATGCTGCTTGCAGTGCCTGTATGCAAGTGCATCATTTGGCTTTGGTGCCTTTTATCCTAGCACACATATCCTGGGGTTTGTGTGTGTGTGTGTGTGTGCGTGTGTTTGTGTGTCTGCATATGTATTTTTCTATTATTTATTTATTTATTATTATTTTTTTTAGATGGAGTCTTGCTCTGTCTCCCAGGCTGGAGTACAGTGGTGTGATCTCAGCTCACTGCATGCTCCACCCCCCAGGTTCACACCATTCTCCTGCCTCAGCCTCCCAAGTAGCTGGGACTACAGGTGCCCACCACCATGCCCGGCTAATTTTTTGTATTTTTTTGTAGAGATGGGGTTTCACCATGTTAGCCAGGATGGTCTCGGTCTCCTGACCTCGTGATCTGCCTGCCTCGGACTCCCAAAGTGCTGGGATTACAGGCGTGAGCCACCGCACCCAGTTGTGTGTGCGTATGTATATGTAAAATGATAGCATATGCTGGAAAGCAGAATATCAGCACTGGGAAAGATAGTAAATTATAAAAATAGTATTATAAACTATAAGGATAATCATAAACACATGAAATTATTTAATGTATGCACTTGACAGATTTTAAATTCTTTCTGGAATAAATCTAAATTTTAACTGTAGTTTTTTTCTGTTTTTGGACTTCCTGTTTTGGACCTATCCCACAGCACTGCCTCTCTTTCCTAAGGACGGTCTGGCTGCTGAGGGATTATGTCCTAATCTCAGTTTTGATCCATTTGCTTCTCTCCATATTGTATGGGTTTTCTTGGCTCTTTTGGGGTTACATGTGAGATAAAGCAGTGTAATATTCCTATTGCTGGTCTCTTCAGGAAGAGATCTCTTTCTTTTAAGTAAAAGGTACCAATTCTTTTTCCCATAGGAGTCCCAGATTAGTCAAAAAGAAGTCAGGGTTTTATCTTTTAATGGTTTCAGCGTACTTCACTTACCACCTGCCGTCTACTAAAGTAGAGCCCAACATGAGAATTCAGCCCAGCTGAGAATAAGGTGACCTACTGTTTATAGTTCCTGGGCCTGGACACTTTTACGCTCACTTGCTCACTCTGTTTGGGTCACTTTAATCATTTCTGCAGTGATGGAAAACCACCATTCAATGGTCCCAGTCCAGACACATGGCACAACTATCCCCTAAATTGTCATGATCATGAGCTGTGGTTTGAATGTATCCCCCAAATTTTACTTAGTGAAAACTTAATTTCCAAATGCATATGTTGATGGCATTTGGAGGTGGGGCCTTTGGGATGTAATTAGAATTAGATAAGGTCATCAGGGTGGGGCCCCCATAGTGGAACTGGTGGCATTATAAGAAGTGAAAGAGAGACTTCAGTTGACACACTCCCTGCCTCTTGCCATGTGATGTCCTCCCACTATGTTATGACACAGCAAGAAGGCCCTCACCAGATGCAGCCCCTCAGTCTTGGACTTCCCAGTCTGCTGAAATGTAAGCCAAATAAACCTCTTTTCTTTCTAAATTACCCAGTCTCTGGTATTCTGTTATAGCAACTGAAAATGAACTAAAACATCATGAAAATAAAGAATCTCAGCATGAGTTGAACTTCTGCACTGGAGCAGTGGCATTGACTGCCACTACTGCCTCACTGAGTTCCTTTACGCATGTACATAGAAATTTGGGTGGTAAAATTAAAATATTGCACAACAGAAGAGATTTAGGGAAACAATATATCCCTATTATTTATTTCTGTGACCTATCCTCTGTTTTTTAGGCTTAGAACTACAACTATTTCCTTTGAATACCCAGAACTTCCCCTAGCTCCCTCATCTCACTCACTGTCATGGTTCAGGTTCCTGCCATCTTTCTTCTAGACTACTACAAGTGCCCCCTAATGAAAATGCCTGCCCTAGGTGTCCTCCTACCTACAGATTCTTTCTTTCTTACCTAGTCTTTATGTTACCCCCAAGGTGATTTTTCTGAAATAAGAGTACTCTGCTTGGGAGTTTAATGCTTATAAAATCTTTTGCACATGATCTAAGTCCCATGGCATTTTACATACAGCTCTTCACCACTTGGTGTTGACAGCTGTTGTGAGACCTCAGTTCTTGTCTTCTTAGTTTAAAATAATTTAAACAAGATGCACACAGCAAAGGAGATGCATCATAATTTATTGCAAAGGAGAAACAATATTTTGAAAGTTAGGTGCAGAATAGACAGTACCCCCTGAGAGTGAGAGGATTCAGGGTGGGGTGCTAGTAAGGTTGAGACAGCAAAGAATGACACTAGGGAGACTCCCTTTATGGGTGTTTTACATGGTTATTCATAAGGCCATGGTAAGAGGCATTGCCAGTAAGCATGTTCTGGGTGGTCCTCTGGGTGCACATGCACAGTGGTTGTTCATGCTTGTTCATATATCACATGTCTCATTAGCTTCAATCTCCACCCAGGCTGTGTTTTTTACTATTATGATGAGCAACTAATGAGGATCAGTTTGATAACAGGTAAAATCAAAATGTTCATGCTCTTCATGGAGGAAATTCCCTACTGGAGATAGCTTTGCTTGAATGAGCTTAACTACAATGTGAATGCTGAGGCTTATTTTGTTGATTGTAAGGTCATCACAGTTGGGGTGTCCCAAAGACAGGGTCACTTCCTTGACTAGTCTCCTGACTTACTGGACGTATCCTTGCTTTCCAGCCCCATGACCTGCAATTATCACGCTTCTAAAAACATCTCCTTAGTCAGCTCTTCAGCTTCATCTCATATTCATCTTCCCTTGCTCTCCAGGTTCCTTGACCTTTGTTATGGAGTGAATGTTTGTATCCCCCCACAATTCATACATTGAAGCCTTAACCCTTAATGGGATGATATTTGGAGATGGGGCCATTGGGAGATAATTAGGGTTAAAGTCAGGAGAATGGGGTCCTCATGATGTGGTTAGTGCCCTTATGCCCTTATATGAAGAGACATTATAAGAAGACAGCCATCTGCAAGCCAGGAAGAGTGTCCTTACCAGGACCTGATTATGCTAACTTACTGATCTCAGCCTTCCAGCCCACAGAACTGTGAAAAAAATTAATTCCTGTTGTTTAAGCCATCAAGTCTTTTGCATTTTGTTATGGCAGCCTAAGCAGACTAACACAACTTTTGAATGTCTCCAAGGCAAAATCACATCCCCACACTGGGGTTCACATTATTCATATATGCAATTTCACCTACCTGAACAGCCTTCTCTAACTTCTTACATGGTTAACTCCTAACCCCTCTTTATCTCTCAATTATATCCCAATTATCATTTATCAGGCAAGCCCTGCATAAACACAGATACAGAAGGGAGAAAACAAAATGGATGTATGAACATCATGATAAATCTGGTTTGGGCTAGAGTTCCTTAACTTTTTCTCTTTGTTAGCATGTAGATTTCTGCTTAATTAAAACAAGTTTCCTGGTTATATGCATTTTCCTTATGCAGGGCCTAATTGTATGCCCATCCTCCCAAACCTTTACTTCTGATTCCTTAAAGCTTGCGGAGGGCTTTATCACACAATGCGCAACAGTGCAGTGGATTCTGATCCATCTCCTTTGAAAGGAACCCCTTGAGATTTAGGAATCATTCTTAAAGATAATGATTTAATTATCTTTATCTGACACCAAACTTGGTGCACCGAGTTTGGTGTCAGACCAAGGACTTTGGGTTAGTAGGGAAAGTTTTGGTAAGTTTAACTGGAGTAAAAGCAGCTCGCTGTTTTAAAAGAATACGTGTAGAAGCCAACAATAATTTTATCTCAGGAAATTAAAATAACATGCAAAACTGATCATGATACAAATATTAATGAACTTTGAGAAATGATGAAATAATGAGAACTGTCAATGGCCCAAAAATGAGTAATTGTGGTTCTCGTTTTCATACTTGGGAAAAGGTCACTTGAGGAGTTGGGCGATGGTTTAATGCGATAGCTGATAATCCCTGCCAGATTCTGCCAAGAAAAACAGTTATCATAAGGCACCAGCGTGGGCTCACAAAGAACAAGCTATGCTGAACTAATCTACTTTGTCTTTCAGAAAAGGTTAATAAATCAGGAAAATACTACATATCTATCACAAACGGCCTGCAGATTAACATTTCTAGTTCACTTCTGATATCCTCAGTCTTGGATTAGTAAAGCTTTCCCCCCAAACTGTAATACAGCCTTTGTTAATTAACATGGTATTGCAAAATGCTCAATAACTCACTCTTTATAAATATGTTCCATATTAATTCATTGTCACTTAATAATTTACATAATTACTTTATAATTACTTATAATTTGCTATAAGCATCTATTTACAAAATGAATTCATTGGCAGGATTACATGCTATCTTGCATTTGAGTCATAAGTGCATTAAGATTCTTCTATCTAAAAGCACATTTTCAAGTGCATAAAATATTCCCCAATACGTGATTTGGGGGAGAATAGAAAATCATATTATTTGAAGATGTTATACAATAAAGACTGTAAATATGTGCTTAATAAGAAAAGTCCTCATCAAAGTTGGACACAGGTGGTGTTTGTATTCTCTTATGACCATCTCCCTTCTCTGCATAAATTTACCCCTCTCATTCTTAGCAGGCACTAACGTCATAATTCCAAATGTCCTCATGATTTCTCCATTCTCTTCCAACCCTAGATATCAAAATCAGCCATAGAAAAACATTCTGAAATAGATTAATTTTGCCCAATGAACCCAGAGTTTTGTCAAGTTCTTTGAATGTATTTCCTGCCCTCAAAGACCTTGAAGCCTAAATTGAAATTCATCATACTTCACCAACTTCATACTTTTTCACATTGTAACACTTTTTTTTGAGACAAGGTGTCACTCTGTCACCCAGGCTGGAGTTCAATGCCGTGATCATAGCTCACTGTAGCCTCAAACTCCTAGGTGCCATGTATCACACAAAACAGTATTTTAGTTTTCACAACTTATGGTAAATGTAAGCAATGTGTTCAAACTACATAGAGAGGAAACAGATGAATTTTGTCTGGAGGGCATGCATGGGAGATGGTAAAGTGACAAATGTGGAGAAGGAAAGAGCAGAAAGATTTTCAAGAAGGATGTAGTATCTATCTTTAATGGGGCAAGGTGGGAGGAGGAGGTCATTGCCCTTGTGAAAGTATTTCAATCTCCAAGATAGAATTCAGCAATTGATGAAAATTATCCATGACTTCTGAAATCCCTTCACACAATTTCACATAGGCAGCAATACGTTAACCTGAATATAAACAAGGTAGAGCTGCTAAGCCTCTGATTGTTAAAGGCACAAAAGCTGCCAGCATGTGAGGCATTAATTACTAGCAATAATAAAAAATAGCAGCAAAGAAAGAGTTGCACATGAATAAAAGTATATTTGCACGTTAATACACAGATTAATTCACATTCTTTTTATGCCTACTTATTTCATAACAAAAATGAATAATTACTGTGAAGGTCTACGATGTACCAAGTATTTTATGTACATTGTTTCCGATGCTTACCACAAATTTGCAGATATTGTTAGCCCCATTTTAAAGACAAGGAAGCAGGTACTCAGAGAGATTGAGTCTCTTATCCAAGATCACAGAGCTATGAAGTAGAGAAGTATAATGTAAATTTTAGGTGTCAACTTGACTGAATTAAGAAATATCTGGGAGGCCGAGACAGGCGGATCACGAGATCAGGAGATCGAGACCATCCTGGCTAACACAGTGAAACCCTGTCTCTACTAAAAAACAAAAAACTAGCCGGGCGAGGTGGCGGGCGCCTGTAGTCCCAGCTACTTAGGAGGCTGAGACAGGAGAATGGCGTAAACCCGGGAGGCGGAGCTTGCTGTGAGCTGAGATCCGGCCACTGCACTCCAGCCTGGGCCACGGAGTGAGACTCCGTCTCAACAACAACAACCAAAAAAGAAATATCTAGAGAAATGGTAAAGCACTACGTCTGGGTGTGTCTATAAGGATGTTTCCAGAGAAGAATGGCATGTGAGTTTGACTGAGTAGGGAAGATCCAACCTTAATGTGGACAGGCACCATCCAGTCAGCTGAGGACACAGGTGGAACAACAACAAGGCAGAGAAAAGGTAATTTTCTGTCTCTTCTCTCTATCCTCAAACGCGGACAGTCTGATTATCCTGCCCTTAAATATCAGAACTTCAGGCTCTCCAAGAATTGCAACAGCAGCCCAACGGTTGTCAGGCCTTTGGCCTTGGACTGAGAATTACACCGTCAGCTTCCCTGCTTCTGGGGATTTGAACTCGGACTGAACCATGCTACCAGTGTCCCATGGTTTCCAGTTCACAGACAGCCTGTCGTGACCTTCCCACCCTCCATAATCATGTGAGCAAATTTCCCTTATAAGTCTCCTTTCACACATTATCTATCTATCTATCTATCTATCTATCTATCTATCTATCTATCTATAATCTATCTATCTATCTATAATCTATCTATCTATCCATCCATCCTACTGGAAAAACCTGACTGATACAGATCTTGCCATCAGAGTGGTTCTAAAGAAACAAGACTTTAAGGATGAGTTTTATTAACTGATTTTGGAACTTCTGGAACGCTTTCTGTAATCCGATTAGACCTAAAAATGCTCAGGGCTCTACTTCTAATAGTACAGAGAGCACTGAGAATCCATGGCATAAGATTTTTATAGAGATACCCAGAATATTTGCATTTTGTACTTTGAGTTAAATACATACAAGAGGAAAGGAACTCAGTGACTCTGAATATGACACTTTTGAACATTTGTGGAAAACAAAGAAATATAATGACTTCAGTTGGTTTCTTCTAATGTCACTGGACAAAATTATGGAAAAAAAGAATGAGCTCAGGGATTCAAATAGGCATATAGAGCCTAAGGGCTTCTTTAAGTGTGTCTGGTCAGAATCTTTCTTCCTGCATCCACAGGGCTGAAATTGCTGAAAATCAAACACAAGCACTGATCGTATGATTGTCTGAATTATAATGAAAGCTAAAGTCAGTCTTGCAGGGTGTCTACTGTTAAAGTGGCAGCACTGATTGGGGAAAAAATGGGATTCCGTAAGTTGGATGGGAACACATGTGGGAAGGCCCTGATGAGGTTGGTGACATTGAGCCCCTAAATTCTTATGAGTCTTGTTTGCCAGCAAAAGTGACCTGCCCCCCTCACCCTCAGTGGCTGCAGCTGTATCTCTGCCCACAGTGGTACCATACTTTATATTAATAACTCTGCCTGAGAGGATAAACCCTGCATTACCTAAAGAAATGGTAATGAGCGCCTGCAAGACAGTTGCCTAGCAAGACAATACTGATTCTTCTCAGAACCCACCACTAATACTCCTCTTTGCTTCTAGACATATAACTAGACTCAAGTCCCAGCAGGCCCCTAAAGGTGAGGCACAAAGGGTGGCCCATGAGGAGGTGCACTACACTCCAAAATAACTACTTGAGTTTTCTAATTTATACAATCAGGAATCCAAAGAACATGTGTGGGAATAGGTATTAAGGATGTGAGATCATAGTGAAAAGAAAATTGGATTATGCCAAATTTATTAATATAGGCTCACTAAGAAGAGATTCTGCATTTAATGTGGCAGCTCGGGGAGTTAGCGAAAGTGCTAATAGTTTGGTTGGTTGGCCAAAACATAAATCAAAAGATGTCCCATCATGAGCAAGTTGGAGATACCTGGTCTCCCTTGGTTTAATGTAGAGGAAGGAATTCAAAAAAATTAAAAGGCTAAGGAAGATTGGAATGCTATAGTGGATTTGTCACTTAAAACCTACTCACCCACATGGAGAGGGTCCAGAAGACATACTTTTCATCAATATTTTGAGAATAAATTTGTGAGGGGAGTCCCAGCATTCCTGAAGGGCTCCATGATTGTCCTTCTCTGGAGGTTGGACCTTATAATGGAAGCCACAGTCACGACTGAAAAACACAGATGCTATGGAAATAATTAGATCTCAGGACTGCAGGAATAAGTGGTGGCACTCAATCATCAAAGGCAAGATGGGTGAAGTTACTCTTATGGGTAACAGAGGCAAAGCAACAATCAGAATGGTCTGACTTGTGTAAACCTATGGTGTTATCTAGTTATTCAAGGTGTTTCTAGAAGTAAAGTAAATAGTAAACCTACTAAATTCTTACTTGATCTGTATAAGCAGAAAACTTTCAGGTCAAATGAACGAAAGTCTAACTCAAATCACTAAAACAGAGAATCATGGCCCTTCACTAAATTTCCAGTCTCAGGGTAGTTTACAGACTCAAAACCCTTTGAATGAAGGGGAGGCTGGGTCCCCTCTAGGAAGGACCCCTGTACACTACTGAAAATTTATATGGTTAATGGTTCTCCCATCCATCTCCAAAGGGACCTGTGGCCTTTTGCTAGAATAATTGTGCATTGAGACAAAGGAAAAATCATAAATTTAGGAATCTACTGGACACTGCTTCTGAACCGACATTGATTTTAAGATATCAGAAACATCACTGTGGTCCTCCAGGTAAAGTAGGGGCTTATGGAGATCAGGTGATCAATGGAGTTTCAGCTTGGGTCCAACTCCAAGTGGGTGCTGTTGGAACTCTGAAACCATCCTGTGGTCATTTTCCCAATTCTAAAATGTGTAATTGGAATGGACACACCGAGCAGTTAGTGGAATCCTCACATTATTTCCTTAACCTACAGAGTGGTGGGAAAAGTCAAACAGAAGCCATTACAGCTCTCTCTACCTGAAAAATAGTAAACCAAAGACAATACTACATCTCTGGAGGAATTCCATAGATTTAGTATCACCATCGGAAACTGAGAGACTCGGGAGTAGCAATTCACAGTACATTCCCAGTAAAGTCTCTTATTTGGTCTGTGCAAAAGACAGACAGGTCTTAGAGAATGACAATGGCTTATCACAAGCTTAACCAAGTGGTGACTCTAATTGCACCTGCTTTACCAGATGCGGTTCTGTTGCTTGAGCAAATTAACACATTTTCTGGTACCTGGTTATGCAGCTATTGATCTGTCAAATGGCTTTTTCTCCATCCCTGTCTCTAAGGCCCACCAGAAGCAGTTTGCTTTCAACTGTCAAGGCCAGCAATACACCCTTGCTGTCCTTCTTAAGGGGTGTGTCAACTCTCCAGCCCTAGGCCATAATTTAATTCACAGGGATCTTGATCATCTTTTCCTTTCACGAAATTTCACACTGGTCCATTACACTGATGATATTAGGCTGAATGGACCTAGTGAGCATGAAGTAGCAATTACTTTGGGCTTATTGATAAGACGTTTGCATGGCAGAGGGTGGGAAATAAATCAAAAATTCAAGGGCCTTCTACTTCAGTGAAGTTTCTAGGGATCCAGTGGTATGGGACACATCCTTCTAAGGTGAAGGATAAGTTGCTGCATCTGGCCACTCCTAGAGCCAAGAAAGGCATAACCCTAGTAGGCCTACTTGGATTTTGGAGGTAAGACATTACTTACATGGGTGTGTTACTCTGGCTTATACCACGTGACCTAGAAAGTTGCTGGTTTTGAGTGAGGCCCAGAACAAGGGAAGGATCTAAGACAGGTCCAGGCTCCTCTGTCACTTGGGTTATATGATCCAGCAGATACAATAGTACCTGAGGTGTCAGTAGCAGATACAGATGCTGTTTGGTGGTTTTGGCAGGCCCCCTTAGGTGATCTCAAGGGATGCCCTTAGAACTTTGGAGCAAGGCCCTGCCATTACCCACAAATAATTACTCTCCCTTTGAGGGACAGCTCATGGCCTGCTCCTGGGCCTCAGTAGAAACTGAACGCTTGACCATGGGCCACCAACTTATCATGTAACCTGAGCTGCCTATCATAAACCAAGTATTATATTACCCACCAAGCTATAAAGTTGGGAACACATAGCAGCATTCCATCATCAAATGGAAGTGGTTTTGTGAATACTAGTCAGCCTCTTTCCCCAATCACCCCTGTTATTGCCCAATGGGCTCATGAACAAAGTAGCCATAGTGGTAGGAACGGAGGTTATGCATGGGCTCAGCAACATGGACTTTCACTCACCAAGGCCATCCTGGCTATAGGCACAGCTGAGTGTCCAATCCGCCAGCAGGAGAGACCAACACTGAGTCCCTCATACAGTATTATTCCCTGGGGTGATTAGCCAGCTACCTGGTGGCAGATTAATTACACTGGACCACTTCCCATCATGGATGGGGTAGTGTTTTGTCCTTACTGGAAAAAAAGACACTCTGGATATGGATTTGCCTTCTCTGCGCAAAATGCTTCTGCTAAAATTACCATTCATCAACTTATAGCCTGCCTTATCTACCACTATGGTATTCCACACAGGGTTGCCTTTGACCAAAGAAATCTCTTCACAGCCAAACACTTGTGGCAGTGGACCCATACTTATCCTGAGAGCCACTGGTCTTACCATGTCCCTCATTACTCTGAAGCAGTGGGCTTGATAGAACAGTGGAAGGGCCTATTAAAGTTGCAGTTACAGCACCAGCCAAATGACAATAGCGTGCAGAGCTGGGGCAAGGTTCTCCCAAAGGCTGCATATGCTTTGAATCAGTGTCAAAGGTATGGCATAGTCAAGATTTATGGTCCAGGAATCAAAGTGATAAATGGGAATGACACAACTCGCCATTATCCCTAGTGACCCACTAGCAAATTTTTTGTATCCTATTGCTGCACCTTTACACAAGTTTATAGACTAGAGAGAGAAAGGCTACTACCAGAAGACGTAACAATAATTTTATGGAACTGGAAGTTAAGACTGCCACCCAGCCACTTTGGGGTCCTCAGGCCTTTGAGTTAAAAAGTTAAGAAAGAAGTAACAGTGTTGGCTGGGGTGATTGATCCTGACTACAAAGAAGAAATTGAACTACTGATCCACAATGGAGGTAAGGAAGAGTATGTATGGAATATAGGAGATTCCTTAGGTCATATTTTTGTTTTACCATACTCTGTGATTAAGATCAATGGGAAACTGTAACAACCCAATCCAGGAAGGACTACAAATGACTCAGATCCTTCAGGAACAAAGGTTTTGGTCACCCCACTAGGTAAATAATCACAACTAATTAAGATGCTTGCTGAAGACACAGGGAATACAAAGTAAGTAGTGGAAGAAGGTAATTATAAATACCCATTACAACCAGGTGCACCAGTTATGGAAACAAGGGCTGCAATTGTCATGAGCATTTCTTCCATATTTGGTTAAGAATACATTGAGTGTGTGTGTGTGCGTGTGTGTGTGTGCGTGTAGCAGGTATCTTTGTTTTTCTTTCTCCCTTATTCTTTCAATATCTAACATAACATATATTATTATTATTACCTTATATCATAGTATTTAAGATATAGGATCTCAGGAGAAGAGTAAACATTACCCAAGGTCTTTCTTTACCTCCTCTTCTTGAGAAGGGATTAGTGCATTCTGGGCTGCTCACATGGTGGTTCTATCATATTAGGTGAAACTATTTACTTTACTACTGTCTTTTATTGGAGATTAAGTATGGTCTAAGGGATGAATATGGGTTCCAATTTGATAGGGGTTGGAAATGTTCTAATTGACTTTAGGTGTTAACTTGACTGAATTAAGTAATACTTAGAGACTTGGTAAAGTATTATTTCTGGGTGTGTCTGTAAAGGTGTGTCTAGAGGAAATAGGTGTGTTAGTCGGTGGACTGAGTGGGGAAGATCTGCCCTCGATGTGGGCAGGCACCATCCCATCCACTGTTGGCCCAGATGGAACAAGAAAGCAGGGAAAATGTGATTTTTTTTTTCATCTCTCTTTCTCTCTCTCTTGAAATTGGAAAATTCTTATTCTTCTGTCCTTGAATATCAGAACTTCAGGTTTTCTGGCATTTTGATTTCAAGACTTCACACCAGCAGTCCTTTTGGTTCTCCATATTCTCCGGCTTTCAGTATCAGACTGTAATTACACCATTAGCTCCCTGGTTCTGAGGTTTCTAGACTCGGATGAGCCACACAACTGGCAACCTAGGGTCTCCAGCTTACAGATGTCCTGTGGTGAGACTTCTCAGCCTCCATAATCACATGAGGAAATTGTCCTGTTATAGTGCCCATTTATCTATCTATCTATCTATCTATCTATCTATCTATCTATCTATCATCTATCTATCATCTTATCAGGTCTGTCTCTCTGGAGAATCCTGATATAACAAGAAGCTAGAAGTCAATACTTGTTTTTTTGTTTTTTTTTTAATTCTGGCTTGTTTCTTCACACCATGATGGCTGTCCTCTTCCTCTTACTTAAAATATGTTTCAAGGTCTCTCCACTGGAAGTTCAGTAAGATGCTTTGTCTTTGAAGAAAAACTCCCTTAAGGATATTGCTCTGTCTCTGCTTAACTAAAAGTACCTTCATCATAACCTGAAGTAATGACCATCCATTATCATTATTCTGTGGATGGCAATACAGCCACTCTCAAAACAGCAGTTCTTTTTTTTTTCTTTCTTTCTTTTTTTTTTATTATTATACTTTGAGTTCTAGGGTACATGTGCATAACGTGCAGGTTTGTTACACATGTATACTTGTGCCATGTTGGTATGCTGCAGCCATCAACTCGTCAGCACCAATCAACTCTTCATTTACATCAGGTATAACTCCCAATGCAATCCCTCCCCCGTCCCCATGATAGGCCCCAGTGTGTGATGTTCCCCTTCCCGAGTCCAAGTGATCTCATTGTTCAGTTCCCACCTATGAGTGAGAACATGCGGTGTTTGGTTTTCTGTTCTTGTGATAGTTTGCTAAGAATGATGGTTTCCAGCTACATCCATGTCCCTACAAAGGACACAAACTCATCCTTTTTTATGGCTGCATAGTATTCCATGGTGTATATGTGCCACATTTTCTTAATCCAGTCTGTCACTGATGGACATTTGGGTTGATTCCAAGTCTTTGCTATTGTGAATAGTGCCGCAATAAACATACGTGTGCATGTGTCTTTATAGCAGCATGATTTATAATCCTTTGGGTATATACCCAGTAATGGGATGGCTGGGTCATATGGTACTTCTAGTTCTAGATCCTTGAGGAATCGCCATACTGTTTTCCATAATGGTTGAACTAGTTTACAATCCCACCAACAGTGTAAAAGTGTTCCTATTTCTCCACATCCTCTCCAGCACCTGTTGTTTCCTGACTTTTTAATGATTGCCATTCTAACTGGTGTGAGGTGGTATCTCATTGTGGTTCTGATTTGCATTTCTCTGATGGCCAGTGATGATGAGCATTTTTTCATGTGTACAGTAACCAAAACAGCATGGTACTGGTACCAAAACAGAGATATAGACCAATGGAACAGAACAGAGTCTTCAGAAATAATACCACACATCTACAGCCATCTGATCTTTGACAAACCTGAGAGAAACAAGAAATGGGGAAAGGATTCCCTATTTAATAAATGGTGCTGGGAAAATTGGCTAGCCATAAGTAGAAAGCTGAAACTGGATCCTTTCCTTACGCCTTATACGAAAATTAATTCAAGATGGATTAGAGACTTAAATGTTAGACCTAATACCATAAAAATCCTAGAGGAAAACCTAGGTAGTACCATTCAGGACATAGGCATGGGCAAAGACTTCATGTCTAAAACACCAAAAGCAACGGCAGCAAAAGCCAAAATTGACAAATGGGATCTCATTAAACTAAAGAGCTTCTGCACAGCAAAAGAAACTACCATCAGAGTGAACAGGCAACCTACAGAATGGGAGAAAATTTTTGCAATCTACTCATCTGACAAAGGGCTAATATCCAGAACCTACAAAGAACTCCAACAAATTTAAATATTCTTAACTCACTTTAAATGGCTGCCCATGGAAAGTCTTCCTGGTATTACGCAGACAAAATACACTGCAAGGAAATCTAATAGTCCTAGAAAAATGACGAATGATCCAAAGCCCTGGTAAGGATTTCGTTAATTTGATTATTATGGCTGGGTAATGTTTATGCAGGCATTATGTCTGACTGAGTAAAACAGTGAAAAAATGGAAACCTAGACTGGAAATTTCCAGCGAGAGAAAGAGAGATCAAGAGGAATCATTGTAAATGAAACTGATGCTACGGCCATAGAAGTACGTTGATCGCCTGAAGTCATGCTGTTTTCTTAATACATAAAGCCTCAGTTGTACAGAATGAAAGTAACTCCCTCAGTTGTACAGAATGAAATTAACCCCAAAACCTTCAATTTGACTAGGACTTCTAATATTTAATTTTAGAGAAAAATAGTTGAATTACAAAATAAACAAAAAACAAAAAGGAACAATTAACAGAGAATTTTTTGCCCATGACAAGAAAGAAGAAATCAGGAGGCACACTTTTCAAATGTATGCATAACACCGCTAAAATACTATATACCAGAATTGGGATCCAAAGTGGTTCTGACAAGCTGAATCTCTGGACCAGCGGTTCAGAACCCTGGCTGTACCTTATTATCAGCTGGGGAGCTTTAAAACACCAACTATGCCTGGGACCTACTCTCAGAAGTTCTAATTTAATTAATCTGGGTTAGGGCCCAGGCATCAGTAGTTTTCAAATACTCCCCAGGTGATTTTAAAGTGTAGTCAGGGTTGAGACCACTGCTTTACAGCATGCCGAGGTTCGCTTTTATAAAGGGTCTAATACTATGACTGTCAGAAGTAAGTGATGGACAGGCGACTGAGAGAAATTAATACGGTACAGGACACAACTGCTGTCTTAGATTGGAAAGAAGATTCAGACACATAGCCAAAATCCACAGGTAATAGTGATGGATAACATCATTGAGTGTTTTTGGTTGTTGTTTGTTTTTTTGTTTGTTTGTTTTTTGAGATTGAGTCTTGCTCTGTCCCCCAGGCTGGAGTGCAGTGGCATGATCTCAGCTCCCCTGCAAGCTCCACCTCCCGGGTTCACGCCATTCTCCTGCCTGAGCCTCCTGAGTAGCTGGGACTACAGGTGCCCGCCACCACGCCCGGGTAATTTTTTTGTATTAGTGGTAGAGACAGGGTTTCACCGTGTTAGCCAGGATGGTCAGGATGGTCTCAGTCTCCTGACCTTGTGATCCACCCGCCTCAGCCTCCCAATGTGCTGGGATTACAGGCGTGAGCCACCGCACCCGGCCCATCATTGAGTGTTTTTCACAAGCCATACACTGGGCCAAGGTGAAAAACCACAGAATAGTAAGCTCCCTTGCATTAAAAAAAAAAAAAAAAAAAAAAAACCGCCAGGCATTGTGGCTCATGCCTGTAATCCTAGCACAATGGGAGGCCAACGTGGGCGGATCACTTGAGATCAGGAGTTTGAGACCAGCCTGGCCAACATGGTGAAATCTTGTCTCTACTAAAAATACAAAGATTAGCTGGGCATAGTGACCTGTGCCTGTAATCCCAGCTATGTCTGAGGCTGAGGCACGAGACAGGAGAACTGCTTGAACTCGGGAAACAGAGATTGCAGGGGGAGGTTGCAGTGAGCCAAGATCGAGCCACTGCACTCTAGCCTGGGGCAACAGAGCAAGACTCCATCTTGGAAAAAAAAAAAAAAAAAGGATAGATGATGATACATAGATGCATGAATACACATGGAACGTCTAGTGAAGGATGCCTAAGAAAGTAAATGATGGTTACCTCTGGAATGTAGGGTAAGAGGAAGACTCATTTTTATTTTACAATTGTATAATAATCTGAACTTTTATTTTTACTATATTTGTTATAATGATTTTTAAATATTATTTATGGCTCCCAATTCGTTCCATCTGTTTTATATTTTTCTGACAAAAACAGGATTATTTTTAGACAATGCCCTTTGTCCATTGCTCATTCCTTATACACACCTAAAGTGAGTTCTACTAATTATCCCTGATACTTTGAACTGACATTGAGATTGGGACTTGCTGAAGATAAGGCCAATCCAAAATGTTCTAACTGGGAATATTTTCCCAAAGGAAATTCAAGCTTGGGAGTGGGCTACCTAGGGCAGAGTTATAGATACCCTGGGGCTGTCCAGTTATACTGTATGTGTGTGGGGTTGGTGGATGGGCTAGAGAGAAGCCTATGACTGCTGTGAGGTGAGATGATAGGGATAAAATAGAATAGCCATTAGCTTGCAAACCCTCCTCTTTCTGTAGCTCCCTTGGGTTGCCAAAGCTCTATAAAACTTTCAGCTCTCTAGTCCATTGATCAAGTTCACCTTTGATGTTTTTGTTAAACACACATCCCTAGAGCAGAAATGTAGGCAATACTAGCGGTGGAAGAAGAACAGACTGCCCAGCCTCTCCCTCCAACCTCCTTACTCTTTCACTTAGGAGTCTCCTTGCTCCAAATTACCCACCAGCAAAACTACCTTTCCTTTCATAGAGTAGAGAAAGCACCAGTCCAGAGAATAAGAACACCTGGGATCTACTGCTAATTTTATTGTGTGGTTGCATAACCTTAGGCTACACACTTTACCTGTGAAAGGAGGACACTTAGAAGGATGAATTCCAACATTTCAACCGGGTTCTACATCTTTAGATGATGCTTATATTTAGTAGATCATTAGCCTTCATAATGGCTGATAATATGTTCCCAACTTCAGTCTACTTGAAATCTAGACCCAGAAGAGAGAAATAATGTAGAGTCCCATGTAATGCAGGCACCAAATAGCATCTTACGAAATGGCTTTCTGCACTCATCCGCTAGACAATCAATTCTTCTTCTTAGTTGTCCACCAGGCCCGGAGAGGCAGAAACACAAACCATTACAATGTCTGTATTGCCACAATAAAATATGGTGTTGTATTCCACATACTGAATGTTCTTCTTATATTTAAAGGTTTTATAGGTGCCTGTTCAGATTTATCTGAATTCAGAAAATATAATAAACAAAACTGCAGAAATATGTAAGTTGCCTTGGGATCCTCACTTCATATTCTATTAGTAAAGTGTAAAGGAGAAATCAAGCCCTTTTCAAACAAAAAGTCTTAATCGTTTTGAAATTTCCTTTCTAACATGACAGCTATAACTTAGATTAAAAAGTGTGTGAGAAAGAATCATTTTAATGACTTGACTAGAAGAGGGACAGTTTATTGAAAAGATGATTAGTATAAATAAATCAATTTTATTCTTGAGAAAAACAGATACCAATAAATTCATGTCATGCATTTTAACAAAATTGTATATTAAGCGTTTTCACAAGAAACATCATTACCAATTAAATGGATTTTAGTTTCCAGAATTTTATCAGAAGTTATCATCGGATCCAAAGGAGAAAATACTAAAATGGAATCAAAGGAAAAATCACATCGTGATTTACAACTCATATTTTCTGATCAGACTTACAAATCCAGCTAAAGTGTTTAATCAATATAGAGCACTTAAAAATGATGTCAGTTATAGAATGGTTTTACCTGAAAGCAGTGCTTAAGCTAATTTCCTGTTAAAAAATAAAGTAAAATTTTTTTTAAAAACCTTCTCTTTAGCATATATTTCTCTAAATTGAATCTAATGCCTAAGACGTTGCATCAAATTTAACCTGCTTCTCTAATTCTTATTGAAGAAGCTGCATAAAATACAAGAATAAATATTCAAATACATAGCTGCCTACGTACTTTACAGGCTGATTTGTGGGACTTTGAATGGACAGGGCCTCTGTCTTTGCATTTAGATGCCCGTATTTCACTTGGACTTATCGGAGGTAACCAGCAGCTGCTGGGAATACCTCAGTTATTTTCCAGGTGTATGGCACTGAATCAAGAGCATTCACTTTCCTCTATGTTGATGTTTAGAAATTCGGCCACTTTCGTTCACATATAGAAAAGTGAGAAGACTTCTGGCCTAAGTCAGTGACATCATGAAGGGTACAAATAGAGTAGAAACAAATTGAGTCACTAAAACCTGGACTTACCGGCTTTAAGGTCATCCCTTAAAGTTGAAAAATGTCAGTTAGAATGACTAAAAGAAAGTACAGCTTTGAATAGTCAATAGCAAGTATACCAGGCTGATGGGACTAATAAGAAAAAAAATAGAGTTTCTATAGGCATTTAGATTAATCTATTGATGATTTAGCCACAAAGTAGTTATTAGGGAAAATTTGTGATTTTTTTAAAGATCAATATCAGTAGTTGTATCAGGTACTTGACATGAGAGTTTCTCCTTTATTTCTCACAAATCTTTGAACAAGTATTTCTATCTTTAGTTTACAAATAATGTGAAGGTCAAAAGGTTAAGTAACTTGCACTAGGTCATATGGTAAGTAATGGAGCTAGGATTTGAACTGAATTCAATCTGGTTCCAGAGCCCATAAGCTTTCTTTTCAGTTAGTCTGCCACTTAAAGAGTAGAGACATCTCTGAAACACAAAATACTTTTTGGGACCACTGTCAGATACAATTCTCTATGGCTGCAATGCTGTAATAGCTAAAACCACGAAACCTTGTTGTCTTCAAATAATAAATATGTATTGTTGCCCACCAATCTGTGGGTCAGGTATGGAAGCTTTACTGGTCTTGGCTAGACTTGGCTAATCCTGTCTCATTGTATGTTTGTGGTCAACTAGCAGGGAGACTGATTGGTCTAGAATTATCTCACCTAGGATAATTTATCTCTTTTCCACATGGTCATTTGTCTTTCCATAGGCTTGCGTGGGATTGCTTTTATCACAAAGAGTTATAAGAAGGAGAATGGAAGCAGGTAAGGCCTCTGGACACCTAGGTATGGAACAGACACACTGATACTTCTGCAATATTTTATTGTCAAAGGCAAGTCAAAAAGTCAAATCACATTCAAAGGAGGAGGATCAAGATTCTACCTTTGGGCTGGGCACGGTGACTTACGCCTGAAATCCCAGCATATTGGGAGGGCGAGGCAGGTGGATCACCTGAGGTCAGGAGTTCGAGACCAGCCTGGCCAACATGGCAAAACTTCATCTCTACTAAAAATACAAAAATTAGCTGAGTATAGTGGCAGGTGACTGTAATCCCAGCTACTCTGGAGGCTGAGGCATGAGAATCGCTTGAATCCAGGAGGCAGAGGTTGCGGTGAGCCGAAATGGCACCACCGCACTCCAGCCTGGCTGACAAAAGCGAAACTCCATCTCAAAAAACAAACAAAAAAAAAAATTCTAACTTTGTATAGGAAGAGCTGCAAAGACACATAGCAAAGGGTATGTAAAAAAGCAATGAACAGTTAGAGCCATTTTTGCAATGAATCTACCACAGAGATTTAAAAAAAAAAAAAAAAGCAATGTAAACCAGGACTGTTTCCTCATCTATTTGTTTACTCATTCAATAAATAGTAATTGATTCTTACTACAGCTAAGGCACCTTACCAGTACTAAGAATTCCAGTGGTGAATAAAACAGATAAAAATTCCTCTCCAAATGAAGTTTACATTCTAAAAGGAAGACAAGCAGTATGCAAAAATAAATACTTAAAATTGTTAGTGTATGCATTAGTCAACTCAGACTTCCATGAACAAAGTCCAATAGACTGAGTCATTTAAACCTAGAAACTTATTTTCTCACAGTTCTGGAGGCTAGAAATCCAAGATCAAGGTGTCAGCAGGTTTAGTTTCTGGGGAAGCCTCTCTTCTTGGCTCGCAGGTGGTCGTCTTCTCAACTGTGTCCTCACATGTTGTTCTCTGTGTGTGTGCTCCTGGTATCTCTCTCTCTTCCTACGAGGACAGCAGTTATATAGAATTAGAATCCCACACTTATGACCTTATTTAACCTTAGTTATCTCTTTAAAGTCCTATCTTTAACATTGGGGATTAAACCTTCAGCATATGAATTTGGCAGGTAAAGGACACAATTCAGTCCATACAGTATATTTGATAATAAAATATCACTAAGAGAAAAACACAGGATATGAGATGAAAACTGTTGGCTGTGGAAAACTTTATATAGAATAGCCAGGAGATACCTCACTGAGAACATGACATTTGAAGGGTGGATCTGGTTATGTGACTATCAGAGAAGAACATTTCAGGCAGAGGAAACAATAATTTAAAAAGCCTCAAAGAGTCCCCAGGGCAGTGTCTGCCTGGTTTACATAGAGGCATAGCAGGAGAGGCCTGATGCATTAGAGTGTGGGGTGAAGTTTAAAGTGATCCATATCAGACAGATCATAGTGAGGATTTGGCTTTTACTCAGAAATGCAATGAATAATCATTAGAGGCTGGAGAGCAGAAGATTTAAATAACCTGATTCATGCTTCCTGACTTAACAAAATAGATGGTTGAGAGTAACCTAGGTGAATAGTTAGGAGCTGTGGTACTGGTGAGGTTGGTGAAAACGAAATGAATTCTAGTTATATTTAGAACCTAGCCCTACAGGTTGTGCTGACACAGCAGGTATGGGTTGTGATAGAAATAGATGTTGCTATGGTCTGAATGTCTCCCAAAGTTTATGTGTTAAAAACATATGGAACAATGTGGAAAGGTGGGATTTTAAAGAGGTAATTAGGTCGTGAGGGCTCTGCCCTCACAAATGGACCAATGCTGTTATCATAGGAGTGGTTTCCCTCTCTTGCTCACCTGCTTTCTTGCCCTTCTGCCTTCCGCCATGGGATGACACATTAAAAAGGCCCTCAAAAAAATGTAGACCCCTTGACTTTGGACTTCCCAGCCTCCAGACCTGTGAAGAAAAAAAATCTCTATTCTTTATAAATTACCCAGTCTCAGATATTCTGTTATAGTTACACAAAAGGGACTAAGACAGAAAATTAGTACTGAGAGTAGGGTTGTTGCTATAACAAATACTTGAAAATGTGAAAGTGACTTTGGAACTGAGTAATGGGTGGAGGTTGGAAAAATTTGGAAGAGCAGCCTAGAAAAAAGCCTCGATTGCCATAAACAGAGTGTTAAAGGTGATTCTGGTGATGGCTCAGAAGAAGACAAAAGCTATAGGGAGAGCCTAAATCTTAGGGATTACTTACATGGTTGTGATCAGAATTTTCATAGAAATACGGACAGTAAAGCCCGTTCTGATGATGTCTTAGATAAAAATAAGAAAAATTAAGTATTGAAAATTGGAGTAAAGGCCATCCTTGTTATAGAATTGCAAGGAATTTGGTGGAATTATGCCCATGTCCTAGCACTTTGTAGAAAGTAGAACGTAAGAGCAATGAACTACAATATCTGGCAGAAGAAATATCTAAGCAGCAAAGCATTCAGTTGCTGCAGGGCTTATTTTTGCCACTTACAATAAAATGAGATAAAAGATAAATGACTTAAAAGCAGATCTTATAATTAAAAGGGAAGCAGAATGGAAAGACTTGGAAAACTCTCAGCTTGACCATGTAAGAATAAAAATTTTTGTTTAGAAGAGGACACTAAGGGTGGAGCCAAGCAACCATTTGCTAAAGATACTAATATGACTAGAAGGAAGCCAAGTTCTATTCATCAAGACAATAGGAGAATGACCCCAAAGGTATTTCAGAGATTTTCAAGGCCAGCTAAAACCTTGAGGTCAAGGTTTCCAGAGAGACATTTGTAGGACCTCAGCATTGGAGGACCTGCACATTGGAACTCTGCTCCCCAAATTCCAGTGCAGCACTCCTCGGCTGCCCAGCTGTGGCTCAGGTAGGCCCACGTGCAGCTCAATCCACCACTCTAGAAGGTATAAGCCATAAGCCTTGGCAGTATCCATGTGGTTCTAATTCTGCAGGTTTTGTAGAATGCAAGAGCTCTGCAGCCACGGCAGCCTCCACCTAAATTTCAAAGAATATCTTGGACAGCCTGGGGGCCCAAGCAGAGGCTCTGTCATGGGGACAGAGCCACCACAAAGAGTCCCCTGTAGGGCAATGCCTAGTGGAACTATGAGAGCCGGACAGCCCCCAAGATCCCAGAACTGTAGGGCTACCAGCAGGCAACTCCAGCTTGGAAAAGCTGCAGGCATGATACTCTAACCTGTGAGTCTGAGCCAAGAAAACCCATAGGGGCAAGGCTTCCTGAGCCTTGGGGGCCCAACTCTCACCCTGATGTGCTCAGGATTCAGGTCATGGACTCAAACTAGATTATTCTGGTGTCATAAGATTTAATATTGTTTTCCCTCTTAGGTTTTGGACTTACTGGAGATCAGTTATTCCTGTCTTCTTGTTTATTTCCTCCTTTTAAAATGGGAATGTGTTTTTTTAGAGAGACAGGGCCTTGCTCTATCACTTAGCAGACTGGAGTGCAGTGGCACAAACATGGTTTACTGCAGCCTTGACCTTCTGGGCTCAAGGAGTCCTCCCACTTCAGCTTCCTGAGTAGCTGGGACTATAGGCATGTGCCACCACACCCAGCTAATTTTTATATTTTTATTTTTGTAGAGACAGGGTCTCACTATGTTGCCCAGGCTGGTCTCAAGCTCCTGGCCTCAAGTGATTCCCCCTACCTCAGCCTCCCAATGTGCTGGAATTACAGGCATGAGCCACCCAACCCAGCCAGGAATGGTTTTCCTATGCCTGTCCCACCGTTGCATTTTGAAAATATGTGAAACTTGTTTAGTTTCATGGGCTCACAGAAAACTTGCCTCAGGATTCATTGTGCCTTGATCTTATTCATATCTGATTTAGATGAGACTCTAGACTTTGGACTTCTTAATTTTTTTTTCTAGAACAAGTTAAGACTTTTGGAGTTATTGTGATAGAATGAATATATTTTGCATGTGAGAAGGACAAGAATTGGGCCAGAAACAGATTGGTATGGCTTGAATGAGTCCCCTAAAATTTGTATGTTGGAAACTTAACTTCCCATACAGTAGTGTTGAGAGATGGGACTTTAAAAAGTTGTTTCGGTCATGAGGGCTCCTTCCCCATGAAGGGATTAATGACATTGTTGCAGGAGTGAGTTCATGATAAAAGGATAAGTTCAGCCCCTCTGTCTTTCCTTTCTCTTCACACATGCTCTCTTGCTCTTCTGCCTTCTGCCATGGGAAGACACAGCAAGAAGGCTCTTGCCAATTATGGGCCCCTCGACCTTGGACTTCTCAGCCGTCAGAACTGCAAGAAATCTTGTTTTTTATAAATTACCCAGGCTTAAGTATTTTATTATAGCAGCACAAAAGGAACTAAGACAATATCAAAGATGATAAGATTTTTGGCCTGGGTAACATGAAGGAATAAAATTGCCATTAATGAAATAGGGAAGATTATTTAAAAAAAAAAAAAAAAAAGGAAACATCATTATTATTCACTGGTTTGTTTTGTTTGTTTAGATGGTTGTTTTTATTTGCCTGATTGGTGATAAGAATATCAAGAGCTCAGTTTTGGACATTTATTGTTAAGATGGCTGTGCCAGGGGTCCTCAAGACTGTCCCTAGCTTCAAAGATTCATTGAAAGAACTCACAAGATACAGAACATAGTTATACTCATGGCTAGGATTTATTACTGCAAAAGGATACAAAGTAAAGTAAACAAAAGGAAAAGGCACATGGAATGAAGTTCAGAGGCAACTAGGTACAAGTTTCTAAGACTCCTCTTCAGCCGGGCATGGTGGCTCACACTTGTAATCCCAGCACTTTGGGAGGCCGAGGTGGGCAGATCACGAGGTCAAGACTTCGAGACCAGACCTGACCAACATGGTGAAACCCCGTCTCTACTAAAAATACAAAAGTTATCCGGTCGTGGTGGCACACACCTGTAATCCCAGCTACTCAGGAGGCTGAGGCAGGCGAATCGCTTGAACCCATCAGGCGGAGGTTGCAGTGAGTTGAGATCACGCCATTGCGCTCTAGCCTGGGCGACAGAGTAAGATTCTGTCTCAAAAGAAAAAGAAAAAAAAAAGCCAACAACACTCCTCTTCTAGTGGAAACACACAGGACAAACTTAATTCCTTCCTCTGGCAACAAGTTGCAACATCTGCAAAATGTTGTATTATGAGGGAAGGTCATTAGAGGTTCAATGCCCAACATTTGTATTGAAGGCTGTTCATACAGGCACCCTCTGCCTGGCATGTACCAAAATCCTAGACTCTCAAATGGAAATGACATGTTCAGTATAAACCACACTGTTTGTACAAACAATTTAGACACAGCGAGTCACTCTTATCAGTTAAATGTGGACTGGGAACACTTTGAAAGCCAAGTTCCAGTGCCAACCAAAGGTCAACCATTCAAGCAAACCTTTCTAAAGATCGTTGCCTCAGGTTTGCTGTTTTAACTCTTTTTCTGCACAATATCCTTTAGCCATATTAGTGTAGATATCAAGTAGAAAGTTGTCTATACATATTTTTAGTCCAGGGAAAAATCCTGGGCTGAAGATATGCATTTGGGATTCATCAGCATAAAGATAGTATTTAGTAATGAGACGAGCTAAGGTCTCCTAAGGAGGAGAACAATGAACGTTCACAAACCAAAGTCTGGGGCCCGTTAACATTTATAGGTCAGAGAGATAAGAAGGAACAAGTAAACAAGGGGAGAAAAAAGAAACAAGAAGCTGCTAAGTAGGTAGAAGTAGAAAAATAAGATGAGTAAGACCCTAAGCCATCCTGGAAACGAAGAAAATGTTTTATAAACTACAACTCAAGTTAGATGAGGAGTGAGAAATGATGCCAGATTACGTGTTGATGCTTACAGATAATCCACAGCATTTATTTGAAACATTTTGGAAATACTTAGCTAAGTATGCCCCTGGCTCTTTAGTTCCTACAGTGCATTGTATGAAGATTGGAAATATATAGATGGTTGATGAAAATATATAAAGCAAGCATAATCCTGGCACTACTTACTCTGTCTCCATCAACCAGCCCTCAATGAGCACTTGAAGAAGTCAGTTACAGAGAAACTAGTCTTAGGATCATTCAGGACCAAATGGAAAGAGAGCTGTCTGCATGTGAAGGAAGAATAGTCCCGCCAAGTGGAGAAGGAAGAATGAAGATACAAGCTACTAAATGACTGAATGCATTCAAATTCCTTTGTCTAGTGTCTGGCACTGTAAATGCTACCATATTTATCATATTTATCATCATTAACAATAGAAAAAACATCAGCTTTCTCCAGAACTGATCTAGCTAAAACAAATCTCACAAAAAGAGAAGTGAATCACAATATGATTTAGACTTTCCAGGTCTTCAAAAACCAGACACTGCATTCTTATTCTATACCGAATCCCAGTATAACACTCTGCCTACCCCAAATACTCTACACTTAGTATCCCTGAAATTAGTTATACCATATTCTTTTACAAAACAGAATTCTGTCGATTTTTGTCCTGATTCTAGCCAATTTACAAAGTCCCAGCTCTGTTTGTTTATTGGACTGGCTACGTTTTACTTTTGGGACATCTCTAAGAACCTGAGTGCTTCGATAAACATTGCACTGGAGACACCTAATACTACTCCCACCTTACACTTAGTATGTCCTCCAGTAACCATAGATATTCAGATAATAAATGAAAGAACTAAAGAATTGGAATCATCCATTGAAATTGATTTTTTTCTTTCCTTTTTTTGTCTCCTCCTCTTTCCTTCTTTCTCTCTCTCTCCCTCCCCCCTCCCTCTCTCTCCCTCCCTTCCTTCCTCCCTCTCTCTTTCTCTCTTTCTCCTTTATTTCTCTTTGTTCTTTATTTTTCTCTCTTCTTGTTGCGGTTGCAGGGAATTTTAGGATATATTCATCATTAGACTTGGGCAGTCAGGTTGAGTGCCCAAGGATCACTGTAAACTCTAACATATTTTAGAGCAGCGACTTTGAAATTGTGGGTTGTAACTCATTAATGTATTGTAACATCTTTTACATATTTTATTAAGTGGAATACAATAAAATAGTTTAGCCTAGGCTAGTCTAGAAGGGAAATAAAAAGAAAATAAAATCCCACAGTGGATTTTATATAGTAAGAGTAAACACTGTTTCCTGGAATTTTGCTTGAGTGAGTGTGTGTGTGAGTGTGTGTGCGTGTGTGCGTGTGTATGTATACTAGGTAGAAAAGAAAGAAAAATGTATTTCATGTTTGGTCATAGTTCAAAACATTTGAGAAACACCACTCTAAAGACATGGTAGGAAATGATCATTTTGTAAAGCATAAGACCATTGTCTTTACAATCAGCTTAACCCAAAGACACAAATATATAATGAAGAAACGATGCATAATAAATACTCCTGCTGTGATTTCCACACAGGTTCCAGAAGCTGCAGAAGGGCCCACTGTATGAGGTCTCATCCTGCTGCTGCCACAAAATGCCAGGCTTACGTTTCATTCGAGCATTTTCACAATGCACAATTGGTTCCTGTTACTATCTGGATCAGAGCTGGTAAACATTCCCAATTCATAACAGTAGGCTTAGCATTTTTATTCAAACCTCAATGGATCCTCACACTTTTTGAGCAGCATTTGTGAACATCTTGGGTATGATTAGTATGTTATCTGGCTAGAAAGACAGTTTGAGGTCTGGATGGAGACATATGCCAAATCAAATTCCCTAACAGGAGGCTTATTTGACATAAATTTTGCAAATCAGACTTAGTACAGCATCGAGTTAGTGATGTATTGTTTGCCTTCAGACACAAGAGCTCCTAAGAAGTCAGAGGCTAGTTACGGTATGTGGGAAAGATCACAAAATTCCAGACCAAATATCCAGCTATTCCTCTACAGACTTGCTTCCTGGAAGTGCTTGAGATTTATCTACCTCTCAACTTTCCAAACTGATGCCCAGGTCCAAATGAGGGCTGCTGCTGTCTTGTTTTTTGTGGCTGAAAGTGCTGTATAACTATTTAAAAATTGGGTGATTTCACATGAAATTCATATATCTAGCTTTTCTTTTTATTGTATTTTTTAATTGACAAAATGATAGTTGTATATATTTATGGGTACAGTGTGATGTTTTACTTCATGCATACATTGTGGAATGGTTGACTCAAGCTAATTAGCATATTCATCACCCCATCTACTTACCATTTATTGTGATGAGAATATTTAAAATCTACCCCTTTATTTTTGAAATGTGCAGTACATTATTACTAACCATAGTGACCATGCCATGCAAAAGATTACTAAAATGTATTCCTTCTAACTCAAACTTTGTATTTTTGGATCAACATCTCCCCTTTGCCCATTCGTACCCATCCCCCAGCATCTGGTAATCACTATTCTGCTCTCTACTCGTATGAGTTTGACCTATTTAGACTCCATATTTAAGTAAGAGTTCTCTTTCTGTGCCTGGCTTATTTTATTTAGCATAATGTCCTCCAGATTCATCCAAGTTGTCACAAATGACAGGATTTCCTTTTTTTCTTTTTCCTTCTTCTAGATAATATTCCATTGGGCATGTATATCATATTTTCTTTATCCATTCATCAGTTGATGTTATTCTTAGCTTTTCATAGAAAATATCAGAATATATAACAACTGGGCTGACATCTGTATTATGGCAGTGAGTAGCTGGGTCTCTGGAAGCAGCTATCTTGTTTACAAAGCAAACCTTCTCCAGGTGTTCAATACAAGAACATGCACCTACACCAGTTTCATTCTCTTGCTTTACTGGCCTGGTCTCACGAACATTTTAATTAGCTCTCCATAATCTACCAACATGCATCTAATTAGGGCAGACCACTTAGACATAAAGATGGGTAAGTACCACTGGAGGGGTTATGCCTGAAAAATAATTGAGTCAACAGTTTTTACAATTATCTTGTTTCTCATTCTAAGCACATAATTTCCTGTTCATTACACTTGCTCAGAAAATGAGTGTGGATGACTGTTTTACAGATAAACACAGTGGGCAGGGCACAACAGTGGAAACCAGAAAGCCAAGTATTCGGGCAGGGAGAAGCCTGGAAAATATCATCATCATCCTCTCTTCCTACACAAATACTTTCCTCACCCATGAATCCGGTTTTCATGCCACTTCTCTCTAAGTGGAAAGAAAAAATTCAATTGTGTAATTTTCTAGGTGTTACTACTTACAGAAAATTAAGGAGCCCAAATTATAATGTTAGAAGAATACTACCTTCCTCTTCAATATTACCCAAATGCCTCACTGGTTCTTCTGAACAAGAAGCCTTTATTCATGCTCTGCAGCCTAAAATCACTTCCCTGATTCCCAGATTCGTTCAAATGCCCCCTCATCACATGATTTCCCAGTCCTGATGCCTCTGCTGACATGTGCTCCCTTTTCTCTGGATCATGGTAGCTCATCCTGACTTTTCCACGAAATGATACTTATTATAAATTATTTTTCTTGATTGTGCTTTCTGCACTGATTGATCAAATAAATATTAATTTGACATTTTTAAGACAGCAAACTAATCACTATTAAGCTTATAAAACCCAGCCCTTACCTTCATAGAAGTGGCATCCAACTGTAAATAACACCCAATATTCACACAGTGACCAGTTAAAACTTGAGCACGTAATGAATAGGTCCCAAGAAAATGTCTACGAAATAAATTATTAAACACAGAAAGTGAATGA
Organism: Theropithecus gelada; assembly: GCF_003255815.1. Classification (NCBI taxonomy): domain Eukaryota; kingdom Metazoa; phylum Chordata; class Mammalia; order Primates; family Cercopithecidae; genus Theropithecus; species Theropithecus gelada. The sequence goes on from NC_037680.1 coordinate 9,776,294, forward strand.
CCGAATGAGTAAATAAGTAAACAGATGAACTGAGGAATGATGCGTTTTAGTGTCCTTAAAGTATTCATGCTTTTTAAAATGTATTTATTTATTGAGACTGAGTTTTGCTCTTGTCACCCAGGCTGAAGTGCAGTGGCACGATCTTGGCTCATTGCAACCTCCGCCTCCTGGGTTCAAGAGATTCTCCTGCTTCAGCCTCCCGAGTAGCTGGGATTACAGAACATGCCACCACGCCTGGCTAATTTTTGTATTTTTAGTAGAGATGAGGTTTCACTATCTTGGCCAGGCTGGTCTCAAACTGCTGACCTCAAGTGATCCACCCGCCTCAGACCCCAAAAGTGCTGGGATTACAGGCATGAGCCACCGTGCCTGGCTGTTTTTATTTTTTTAAATTTTATGTTTGCACCATGGTGTGCTAAGCTACATTCACAGCCCTGAACTGCTCCAAATCTGAAAGTCCTATATTATACTACGCTGTATCTATAGCTTCCATGGTAACAATAAGTCCAGAATAAGAAAAGAAATGCAGCCAGATATGGATGAGAAAGCTTGGAGGATCAGGAATCCAGAGACTGTTTCTGAGTGCAGAATCTGCAACTGTCTGCATGTAACTAAATTTTATGAGGATGGCTTATTGATCTAGGTTAAGTCTCAGTTTCCTCACATGTAGAGTAACAAGAGTAGATTAGGGCCAATTTCAAAATCATTCCAGCAGTTACTTATTATAATCCTAATTAGACCTGTGAGTGCTGGGGATAGGCTTTCCCTGACATTTAAAGCATCAGAAAAAATATGAGAAATCCAAATGTATTTTTAAAAGAAAGAAAAAGAAAAATTTCAGCAGTTTTTGTTATTTGGAACTTTTCCATCTAGTGGCTTCTGTTGCATAGTGCTAATAATAAAAAAATGCATCTTAACTTACAGACATAAAATGACAAACTTATTCTTTTATTCATGTTCTTTGGTCTGATCAATCAGGGTAGGGGCTTGCTGCTTCTTGAATTGGATTTGGATCATTTGACTTAGACTGTTTTTAAAAAAGGGGTAGACGGGTTTGTTTATTCAACCCATACCTTGTTTAGAGGAATGTAATAGGCAGTTCTAGAAACTATCCTAGAATGAGACTCATTATTTATAAGAGGAATAGATAAAGCAGGGATTCTTAAACATTAGCAAGTTTTAGAATCACCAGGAGGGCTGTTCAGACATGGACCGTTGGGTCCCACCCCCAGAGTTTTTCATTTGATATCTTTGGAGTGGAACCCTATAATTGTATTTGTTATTACTTCCCAGATGAGGCTGATGCTGGTAGTGAAGGAACCACACTTGAGAGGCACTTTTCTACAATATATTGCCTCCCTTGTTAGCTATTACTCACAGCTGCAAAAGACAAAGTAAGAATCCATCAGAGGAAAATAGATTGTATCCAATAAAACTAAAAGACTTCTTAGAATTTAACTGGCCCAATAATAGAAAGGCCCAGCTTTCATGCAGTGGGAGTCTTCCGAGCACCTGGAGATAAGATGGCCACCACCACTTAAGAATTCTAAAAATGGAAAGCCAAAATAAAAGACCTCTAAAGATCTTGAAGTAGCTCTAGGCTACTTCAAAATTTGGAATGAATGAGCATCAGAAAAAGTATATTCCATGTGCTTTATGCAGCAAATGTATGCACTAGCCCATACTTCCTTTTATTAATGTGAGCTTGATCTTTTCTGTAGTCATTGTTTTTAATGTACTTCAAAAATTGTTCTTTGCATCCACGGATTCAGGATGATGAGAAAGCAAGAGAACTGTGTTTGGAAGAAGCTTGCTTTTATCCATCTATTGCACACTTCAAATAAGCAGGGAGCTTAAAAAGGCCTTCACTCCCTTTAGTCTGTATCCTGACCGACAGAGAATAAAAAATTTAAATGAGAGAAAATCAATTATTGATCTACATTCTTTTTTCTCAGACACTTTTGTGCAATTACACTATGCTAGAGTTTGCTTGGATTTCAACAGCATACATCTTATTGATTGATTTTGCTTTATTGAAATAAAATTCTAAAGTTATTAGATCTACTTTAACCCTTTACCTTCAAGGAAATGTTGTTTATGCCAAGAAAAAAGCCAAGTTGTATCATAGCTCTTTTGGAATGTTTCTGTCCTTTTCTGTCTGGAGAAAACACAAGCCTTTTTATAAAAGCCTTTTATGATATTTCTTTAGCAAGGAGAGACTTTGGCAGATTTTTAAATGTGTAAGTTACAGATTCAGCAAACTTGTCTAGCGGGCCACTTGTCTGTTTGAAGAATTTATTTATTGATCTTTTTTACTACTTTGCTCATCAGATCTTCATTGTCACACCCTATGTGTATTTCAAGGGAGGAGACAAGCAGGCGAGGAGTGTGTGTGCATTGCAAGTTTTGATGCAGACATGGGCATCCTTCTCTGTTGCCTCCTTTACATTTTCACTTGGCTAAAAAGAAGAGACTGCAGAACAGTGTGAGGCTCAAAATATTGACTGGGTGATATAATATGAGATTCCCTTTTCATACACTAGGAAAATACATTAGAACCAGTAAGATTGGCATAGAAGAGAAAAAGTGAAGGTGATGGTTGTGGGGTCATAAAGCCATGAAAAAATGCAGTGATCAGAAGAAGCAGGAGGAAAAGAGCTTCCAAGAAGCTACTTCTGGGCCCAAGACCTGAGACTTCAAATATATATTTTACATGTATATGCACATATATGTATTGTATATATGTACATGTGTGTATTATGTATTGCCAAACATTTTCAAGGAATTTACCTATAGCACTACACTTTAAGTAGAACTGTATCTTTCCCTGAGAACTAATAATTTCCTAAGTAATTCAGCACACCTAATAGAATTATCAATAATTACCTAATATCATCCGATATCATCCAATATCCTAATATTTCCCAGCTCTCAAGACCTGAAACTTTTAATGACAGAAGCCTATCAATAAGCAATAGAAAAGGTATTTCCTCAAAGTTTAGTTAGGAACTTCGGTTTAAAGTTGTTGATTGTAGCTGAGTATGATAAATGTTTTCTCCTGGAATATTTTAATTTTCTAATTCTGAATTGTATTTTAAAATAAATTTGTTTGGAAAAAAAGCAAAATAAAAAAGGTGGTCATTGGATATTTTTTGCTAATCATTTTTGTTATTTCATTAAAAATTTGATTATTATCAATATGCTTATAAATATAAGGAGTTATATATTTTATATTTTGTTGATGGTTATCAAGCCTTTATTGAACAGTGACAGTGAGAGTCCCAAGAGACCCTACGATCAAGAATCTTGGGAAAATGTCCCCATCCTTGGAAGAACATACCTACAAGCCCTTAACTGGGCATAGGTATAAAGCTGATAAAAAGAAAAAGACAGAGAAAACAATAGGAAACTTGTAATGACACCAAGAATACAAATAAATCAGCCTCACTGTCACTAAGCATTTCGAGGATGTAGATAAAGAATGAGTAAAAATTTAGGAAGCAGTCAAGTCAAAAAGAAAAGATAAATATTTAAGGTGATGGGTATCTGTTACACTGATTTGATCTTTACACATTATATGATTGTATTGTTATCACATGTACACCAAAAATATGTACTTCTATTACATATCATTTAAAATTTTTAATTAAAAAAATATACAAATGTCTGTGTTATTATTTTAAATGATTTAGTTAGACAATCAGGCACAAAGAAAATGTGATTCCTAATAACATACAACCAACCAAAAAGCTGTATGGTTTTTTTTTTCTCCATTGTTCACATAAAATATTGGTGTCAGTTAGTTTTTTGTGTGTCCCTGCTCTCTACAGACAGACCATCTTATACAACTTTGTATCTATCACATAACAAAGCAGCAGAAATGCCTTTTACATAGGGGGACTCGACAAATACGTGTTGTCTTTCCTGGTAATAAGGATGAAAAACTTGATTTCTTTTTAACTCTTGTGATGCCAAATCTAGGCTACTAATAAGATTCCCAAGAGTCCTTGAGAACATTAACTTTTCTTTTTTAGAATTTCTGAGCTATAAAAGCAAATGAGCTCTTCATCTTTAATGAAAGGGGAATAGATGGTAAGTGTAGTCTCACAGTAACCCAAAATTGCATTGAAGTGTCCCAGACTTTAAACAATGACAAAAAGTGCATTAACCACAAGATCAAGATGCCTAATCAATTTGCAAGCACATGGAAGGGCTCCAAATGATAGGTAATAACCAGCTTGACTTTGTGACCAACAAATCATGTTAGACCAATTCAATTGCCGCCTCTGACAGAGTGTCAGACCTTGTATGCAAGAAGGAAGCCACAGGCATAGTATATTTTGACATCAGGGAGGCTTCTGACTCTGTTCCACATGACATGCTCATCAACAAGATAGGAAAATATGGCTTGCAGTCAGAGATGGATTAAATTGATTAGAACAGTGGCTAATTGGGAAGAGAAGGAAAGTCACAGAAGGAACAAAAACACAAGTGCAAAGCCAATATGCTGCTGCTTTGGGCAAACAAGTATAGCAGGCAGAGCTGGATATAGTCAGATGGGGAAATCTTGTTTATGGATAGAATAGCTCATGTCTTTTAATGGCCTTTGTCCCAACTATTGGGGCATTAGCATGTATATGAATGAATGAACACTATGTTCCTGTACTCATAAGAAAGTAATTATTTTATATTAAAGTTTTCTATCTCCAAAATATGCTACTAAAATGCAAAAAATAAATGGATGTAGTAATTTTTTGTTAAGCTATTAAGGATAAGTCTGCATCAAGGATAAATTTGACAGATCTCTCTAGATATGACAGATAGGATGGGACTAGGAAAATAAGATGGCTAGTTTTCAAAAGGAAGAAATAGAAGAGAAAGTTGGAGGATGTAGACCGCACGTGGTGACTCACACCTGTAATCCCAGCACTTTGGGAGGCTGAGGCAGGCAGATCACGAGGTCAGGAACTCGAGACCAGCCTGACCAACATGGTGAAACACTGTCTCTACTAAAAATACAAAAATTAGCTGGACATGATGGCGCATGCCTGTAATCCCAGCTACTTGGGAGGCTGAGGCAGAAGAATCGCTTGAACCCAGGAGGTGGAAGTTGCACTGAGCCAAGATCACACCATTGCACTCCAGCCTGGGCAACAGAGCAAGACTCTGTCTCAAAAAAAAAAAAAAAAAGCTGGACGATGTATTAAGGTGCCTAAAGGCGGGAGAAACATGAACTTCTAATCATTCTGACTATAGTCAAAAGGAACTTGAAATTAATTGGTTAAGATCAGACCCTGAATTCAGTATTTAGGGCAAGTCAACTAGTATTTTGAACTAATCAGATTTACTGGGAAAACGATCATAAAAATCTAGTCAGGAGTTGAGGATTCACCCGTTACAACAAATCAGTCAGTGAATAAGTCCTTAACAAACACCACCTATGTGTCCATCACTACTAAGCACAGCTTCTGCAAAGATCTGAGGCACAAAAAGAAAATACCTACAAAAGATAAAACACATGTATTCTAATTTCACCTCTCTCCAACATCTATGATTTCTTTCTTTCATTTAAGCCTTCTTTCCTCTAAATATATCCCAGTCTCTTCAAAAACCTTCACCTGATTTTATCATGTGTGATGATTTTGGAAGATGTCTACAAATTTTGGGGGGACTCCTCCCATGAAAATGTGGAGCTCAATTCTTCTTCTCTTAATTGTGGGCTGTATTTAGTAACTCTGTGTAATAAATTGAATATGGCAAAATGATGGTGTGAAACTTTGGTAATTAAGTCATAAAAGGCACAGAGGTTATTATTCATAGAAAAAAATGTTGTACTTGACAAGAATTAAGAACTTCTATTTATTAAACCATATTACAAAGAAAGAGAAAAAAACCAGCCACAGAATGTGAGAAGGTATCTTTAGCCATGTTATTATTCAAAGAACTTGTATCCAGAATACACACATAACTACAAATTGATAAGAAATAGACAAATCAATAAACAGTGGGCCAAACACATAACTAGATATTTTATAAAAAAGAAAAATTCAAATGGCCAATAAACAAAATAAGATCAGCTTCTTTGGAAATCAGGAAAAAGCAAATAAAAATTATAGCAAGGTAAAACTATACAACCATTGAATTGGCTATAAGAAAAATCAGAGAAAGTCTTGTATTAAGGGCAATATAAAACATTATTAGCTAAAATTCAAAATACGCATATCCAGTGACTCAGCAATTTCACTTCTAGGTAAATATGCCATAGAAAATGGGGACATATAGGTACTAGGATACGTGTGTAATAACTTTCATGGCAGCATAGATTTTTGCAGCCAAAACTTTGGGAAAAATTGTTGTAGCAGCAGAATATGTTTTATTTATAAAATAGAGCAATGAAAATAAACTAATGCAATGTCCACCAACTTGGATGAATAATATAAATGTAGTGTTAAAGAGACATGACACAAAATAATATATGTATTGTGAAATTTGTTTATATTAAGTTCACAAAATGCAAAACTAAATAGCATTGTCCTGTGATGTATATATTGGGGCTATAATTATAAAACAAAGCAATGAAGTGCTTACCATAAAATTCAGCATGGTCGTTACCTCTGGCAGGTAGAGAGGGAAATATTCCAGATGGGACATATGAGAAGCTTCCAGAAGGCTGGAAGCCTTCTATTTCGTGAACTGCGTAGTGGTAATGGGTCTCACTTTATAAATAACCCCATTACACTGCTTATTTGTGCTTTATGCACTTTTCTGTGTGTTATACTTCAAAATTTTTTTAAAATTTCAATAACAATAAATTCACAGTACAGTCCCACAAACTAACTTTAATTCCCACAACTCTATGATAATTGCTTCCCAGGTTTTTTCCCCAAGAATCCCATAAAACAGTTAAGAAGACATGCATACTGTGCTTATCCTGTTTCATTCAGTTGCAAATATTCAATAAGCAAATATTAATTGACTGCCTACTATGTGACAGGCACTGTTCTAGGCATTTGGAATTATAGCAGTGAAAAGGTAAAGAAAAATCTCTGCTTTCACTCATCAAATTTATATTCTAAGTTTAAAATTTAAAAAATTACTTTTAGCAGTTACAGTTGAAAGACTAAATATAATCTAGTCTCAGGAAAGACAGCATCCAAGGATCCAAAGAGCATCCCGACTTGCAGTCTCCATCTCTCTATCTCTCACTTGGCTTAAAGTTGTATTTTGGCCTCATTCCCTTAGGCCCATCCATAAGTTAAAGGACATCACCATAATTAGATTTGTAACCACGTTCTTTCAGCTTGCACTACAAGAGGAAAAAAATACCATCTGTCCCCAGTATCTATATATATAAATCCCCAGGAAAAACCTCTGATTGGTCACTTCAGGATCATGATTTCACTGAGAAGCCAATCACTGAAGCCAAAATAATGGTGTACTATGATGGGCCAAATCTGGATCTTAAACCTATTCTGGAGATCAAAGAACCCTGCTGCTGAAACTGATAGCCTTACTATACTGGCAAAAGTAGGTGAGAGGAATTTTTGAAAAGAAATAGTGCTGAAATTAGAATTGATTAAGTAGTGCTGAGTCAACAAAACAGTTGATGTATTCTCCAATAACTAGACGTAATGGAGATCAAAGCAGGCTATTTCAAGGGCAATCATAAAAGAAAAGAAATAAAAGAAAAGAAACCATAAGTAACCTGCAAAAGGACTGCAGAAAGGAATAGTTATTTCTAGCTGAAGGAGTAAGAAGAGACTCACAGACCTGTACCCATCCTCCTTCAGCCCACAGGGCTGGGTCTCAGATCCACCCCTGAAAGAGTCCAGGAGAACATTTGATTCAGCATTAAAGAAGCACCAGCCTCAGGGGAAGGCTGAGGTCATGCTAGCTGTCCTGATGCATTCTGAACAGAATAAGTGACAGCAGAACCCATGACATGAGGATGATGTTCCAGGAAGGCAGCCCCATCATCTGTGTCAGGAAGCAGGCCCAGGATTTAATCATCCTTATCTGCTTCACCAAGATTAAAGACTGCTTTCCTTAACCAAGCTGAGGGAATGTGAGTTTATAAAAGAGTCAATAAAGAACAATGATGCAGCCAGAGACAGAAAGCTGGAGAGCAGGGAAGAAAATAAGTGCTCTGAGTTTAAGCTCTGTGTCCCTAAGTCAACATTTCAGAAAGCCCTTCTTTATTCCTCGTAAATGGCTTCGTGGATTTCCAGCAAGAGGGCTCTGCTTTCCCGTAGGATAGGCTCCCCTGAAATTTTGGAGCTCTATTACTGGAATTTCAACCTATTGATTTAAGGAACCTTTACACAATGTGGTTACCTTTTTCAGACATTGTGTTTGAACTGTCATTCATTCATCATATTCTAGAATCGACCTAATTATAAGAAGAAATTTAAAATAAATCCCTATATTACCTCTCTTCTCCCCAGACTTCGGTAGGAGTCTCTAAAATCAACTCTAATGCTGTGATACAAATTTAAAACGTCCACACCCTGACATCAGCCCTTTCCTTAGACAGACTTAAAGGTGACACATTCCACAGCAGCCCACCTTCCCGTCTTGACTTCTCCTTGTGTGTACACAAGTCTGTCTCCCAATCTTACTGGACTGGACTGTGTTTTCTTTATTGTTGCATTTCTTGAACTCATAACATAATCTTGAGCCCATAGCATAAGCCCTCTACATAATGATTAACTGATAATGCTTAAAAGTTAAAGAATAAATGATTCTGCCATCACTTATCTTTTCAATATCCATTAGAATCAGAGAAAACCCTTACAAATATAATGATAACTGCATTGTGAATCAGATGACCAAATTAGTATATTAAAGGGATTGAGGCTAGTTATGGGGAGATAGGCACATAGCAATTAAGAACATGGAATCCAGTATCAGATACCTCTGAGTTCAAATATTAGTAAGCTCTTTAAACTCTTTGAGCCTCAGCTTCCTACGTATAAAATGGGTAGAACACTCTTCTCTCAGAATTATTGTGGTGATTCAGTGAAATAATGTATGTGAACACAATAAACTTGCATGTTCCTAAGCCTGCAATAAATAGTGGGGTGTGTGTGAGTGTGTGCGTGTCCTCTCCCACAAATCCCACTCCCTCGTATCCAATTTGAAGACTTTAATGACTCAACACTACAATGGATATTTGCATTTTAAAGGAGGATAATGAAAAACTAATCCATAGTAGCCACTAGCAGATAGCCATTCCTTTCTGGTGGTTGGAGACCCTGCTTACAGCCTCTCAAACAGGAACACCTAACAACTACAGAATACACATTTTTTTGAAGGGCATCATTTACAAAATTGACTATTTATTGGGACATAAAGCAAGTCTCAATAAAGTTTAAAATGAACTCATGCAGATTATATTTATAATCATGTTGTAGTTAAATGCAGATTATAATTATAACCATGTTGTAGTTAAATGCAGATTATATTTATAACCATGTTGTAGTTAAACTAATACCGATGACAAAAATACAGCTAGCAAAAAGTATACATTTTAGAAAGTAAGACAAATACCTCTATCTATGTGTCAAAAAAGAAATCATAATGACAAATGTTTTTAAATGTGTTTGTACTGAATACTAACAAAAACACTACATCGCAAAACTGTGTAATACAGATAAAGCAGACATTACAAGGACATTTACAGACTTGATGTGTATGTGAGAAAAGAAAGGTGTGTGAAAACTAATGAGCATCCATCTGACCCAGATCTTTTTCAGAGAAGGACTCGCTGCCTGGTGGTAGGTGGTGCAGTCAGCAGACAATCTTCAGCTGTCAGCTCCCACAGGGGCTGCCTCAGCTGCAGAGAGCCGCCTAGCCTAAGGCCACGCTCTTCCTGAGCGGTCTTGTATCAATAACTGAATGAACGGGGGTGCTTAAAGGCCTAGTGCAAGGCTGAGAACCCAAGACAGGACTACTTCAATAGGAAATATTGGCACCAGAGCTCCCCACCAAGTTGGCTAAGGTTTGTGTGAGCTGCATCACAGTTCAGCTTCTCCCTGTGCCGTAAGTCAGCTTCCTCTCATCTTGCACCACCAACGTCACCTCAGTGTCTGCGTTGAAGATTCTAATCTGTGAAACCATCTCAAATTAGATAAAGTACAACACACAAAGCAAATAAAAGTTATAAATGAAATAAAGTTATAAATGAAAATAATTTTAAAATGACTAGAAATGACTGAAGAAAAAAACTTTCAATAGCAATGATTAACAGTCTTCTGAAAAGACTAATAAACGGTAAACTTCTAGTATGATTTATTGAAAAAATTAAGAGAGAAAACACAATCAGCAATACAACGAACAGACAAGGGAATACCATGACAGAGGCTGGAGACATGAAACGGATAATAAAAAGATATTAAAATCAACTCCCTTCCAAGTATCTTTTAAAAATTATAACAAATGTGTATAGTCCAGGAAAAAAATGTAACATATCAAACAAAATCAAAAAAACATTTGGAAATCTCAATAGCCCTATAGCCATTTAAAGTGAATGAATCAGTAAATTTTAAAATTTTCCACAAAGAAACCACAATGCCCTAATAACTTTATTACGGAATTCTACTAAGCATATTTTAAATAATTTAAACATTATGTAATAAGTATAGAAGAGGAGTTAAAAATCATAGGAAATAAGGGAATACCTCTCAGAATACCTCTCAATGCATTTTATGGAGCTGCATAGATTTGAAATAAAAGCCTAACAAGGACAGCATAATAAGAAAAGTTACAGATTTCTTACTTGTTTATATGCATGCAAACATCTTAAAACGCTAACAAAGCAAACACATCACTGTGAAAATAATTCAGGTTTAAAAGGTAAGTTTTTATTTTTAACGTTAGAAAATTAATCAATACACTTACTCCATTAACAGATCAGAGTAATCATCCCAGTGATTTCAGAAAAAAAAAAAAAAGGATCACTAAAATACAACACACATTTACTGGAAAAAAAAAACAAAAAAACAAACTTTAGAAACCAGTATTGGAAGGAATTTCTCTAATCCAAATAAAAGTATATGCAAAAATACTTGATCAAATGTCATATTTAAGATCTTTACCTTCTTCACCAGAATAAGACAAGGATTTCCACTGTCACCATTTAATTTGGCATGGTATCAGAGATCTAAACCAATGCAGTAAGATAATAAAAAGAAATAGAATTTATAAGAATTTGAAAAGAAAAATGAAAACTGTATCTATACACAGATGGCATGATTGTATATGTATAAAGTTCAAAAATAGTCTATAGATAAATTCTTTAAAATGATATGTGAGTTCAACAACATTGCCAGATACAAAATAAATTTGTGGAAACAACTAGTATTCAATATATTAGAGTAAACGATTAGAAAATAAAATTTTGAAGATGATGTCATTCATCATAGTATCAAATCTAGAAGCAAATTCAAAAATATCTATGCAATACTTTAACAAATACTGTATATTTTGATATAAGCTTTATTGAGCTACATTAAATAAATGGAGAGGTATATTGTGTTTATGGATTAAAATACCACTAAAAATGTCCATTATATTAAAACTGATTTATAGATTTAATGCAATGCCATACAATATCCTATTAAGGTTATTTGTACAAAACTTGAAAGCATGTTCTAAAATTTACATGGAAAAGTAAATAGGCCAAGGATAGCCGAGACATTCTCAAAGAAGAAAAACGGGTTGGGAGAGCTCCCTTTACTGTACATTAGGCTTATTTTTAAACTATAGTAACAAAATGTGGGTAAACAGATGGAATAAAGAACAGAAAAACAAATTTACCTATAATGGACACTTGATAGATGACAGAGGTAGCATTGCAGACAAGTGAGAAAATGACAGATATTACAATGATTAGTTTTTAGACTGCTGAGTACTGATACAAAAAGACAAAAAATTGGACCCTTTCCTCATTTTATATACAACCATCAGGTCCAGGTAGATTAAAGACCTACGTGTGAAAGATAAAATTATAAATATTGCACAAGATAATTCTTCAGAAGTTCTGATTAAAAACATAGTTTATTAAATAAGACACAAAAAGTGCTATCCATTAAGAAAACTACTAATATTTTAAAGTCCATTAAAAATTTGAGCTACATTAAAATTAAGAACTCAGCCAGGCATGGTGGCTCATGCCTGTAATCCCAGCACTTTGGAAGGCCAAGGTGGGAAAATGGCTTGAGCCTAGGGGTTAGAGACCAACCTGGGCAACATAGGGAGATTCTGTCTCTACAAAATAGAAATAAAAATTAGCCAGGCCTGGTGGCATGTGCCACCCAGCTACTCAGGAGGCTGAGGCAGGAGAATCACTCGAGCCCGGGAGGTTGAGGCTACAGTGAGCTGTGATTACACCACTACACTCTAGCCTAGACAACAGCGTCGGACCCTCTTTTGAAAAAAAGAACATGTATATATATTTTATACATAAAATGTTAGGACCTCATATTTATCAAGTCACCACAAAGATAATAAAAAGACAAGTTCTGATTTGTAGGTGTTTGCAGCAAAAACAACTAGAAAATCAAGTATCCAAAATATATAAAAATTTTCTATAAATTAATAAGAAACTGACCGTCCATTTTTTAAAACAGGTAAATGGGTTGAATAGCAACTTACATGAATGAATTCTAAATAGTCAATATATATATAAAACGGTGGTGAAACACATTAATACTCAGGAAAATGAAAACTAAAACTATATTAAAATGCCATGACACACTCAATACCATTGCACATCACACTTACTAGGCAAAGGGTAAAAAGTGTGGTACTATCAAATATTGATGAGGATGTCAGGAGAAGGAGCACACTAAACATGGTTAATGGAATGAGAGATGTTTGTCATTATCTAGTAAATTACAGATACCTGACCTATAACCCAGGCATTTCATTTCCAGGAATATCCCCTACAGAAACTCTTACATATGTGTGCCAGGATACTCGAATAAACACGTAAGTAAAAACATTATTCATAATAGCTCTAAACCGAAAACAGCCAAAATGTCTATTTAGAGTAGAGTGGACAAGTAAATTGCAATGTATCCGTGCAATAGAATACTATACAACGGTGAAAATGAACTACAGGTGCACCCAACATTATAGATAAATCTTATAAACATAACATTGAATAAAAGAAGTTAAGATTTTGAATAGATAGATATAGATATAGAAATGGATATACACAGAAGGATTATATTCTATAAAACTGAAAAACAGGAAAAATTATATTGTTTAGTCATACATATGAAGAGAATAAAACTATAAAGAAAGGATTCACAAAAGACAAAAATGTTTATACCTAGGGAGGAAGGAGATGATAACACTGGAAGACGCATGAAGGCTTCTGGAGTGGTTGTAATATTCTATTTCTTGAGAAGGGTGGTGCTTACTCTTGCATTGCTTTTTAACTATTTGTTAAACTACACACATGTATTTTCTGTAATTGTTCTGCATTTATATTTCACAGCTTTAAAAAATCAGTGACAGTGGTCATAAAAAATCAGCGACAATAAAATGAATGGAAGATAAAGATATGAAAGCAGTAACTGTGAACAACTTTTTAAGAAGTTTATCTTTAAAGAGATGGTTAAAGACAGCACAGCTGGTGCAGAAGGTGGCATCAGAGGTGCTATTTTTTTAAGAGAGAAATAGTTGATCATATTTAAGGATTTATTAGAAGATGTCAGTATTAAAAGAGACCTTAAAGATACAGGAGATCAAGAAGATAAATGATAACGTGATCCTTGAGAAAGCAAGGAGTCATTGAAGCAGAACCTAAATGTAACAGAAGAGAAGGAGGAAAGAATGGATGCCATGAAAGTAGTTTTGTAAGTTCAGGCCAGCTATCTGATGGCTCTATTTAATCTGCTATGAAGTGAGATGTGCTCCAAAAACTATCCCTCTTGGCAATAAGAGGCCGACGGTACTTGTTCTCTCTCCTGCTCCAGCTTGCTGGGTTGAAGCCTCTTGCTGCAAAGCCCAGTGGCAGCTATGCAGATGATACCCAGTGCAGATGCCATCAAGGCCACCAATGCCAGCATTAAGGACATTACAGCACTGCCAAGAGTTCCGCAGCTATCCTCCATAGTTGCCAAAGCTGCATGCACCAAAGCTGCAAGAGACTGCTAACTCAAAGCCCACACAGATTTTAATATCCACTGATTGTTTTATTAAGCTCATCATATTCAACCCATGAGAACAGTCAGAGAGTGTCCACAGTTCCCTCTGACCATATCCTGTACATCCCTCAGTTATTTCTTTGGGTTGTATCTGGTGCAGGAATCTCCAAACACAGTGTTTCTCAAGATGTATGTATGTAATCCAACAAACATGAAGGGAATTGAGATTCTACATCATTAACAGGTTCTCAGGTAGCCTTAACACTCCTGGTTCCCAAACCACACCCCGAGCAGCAAAGCCCTAGGTACTTCATGTAAAAAGGCCTGCAAGGCTCATTGTATCTACCCACACAACAATCAAAACATGTCTGAATTATAGGTAAATATAGCTTGGGTTCAAGCAGGGACAGCCTGCAAGACTACCAACCAAGTGGATGATTAGCACATCTGTCAATCAAAGCTAATTGAGTACCTTCTATGTATCCCACTATGTGGGATGCAGCCAATTAGTGGGTATTGTCTCTGCCTTTGTTGAATTTATCTTTGACTCAGTGAGAGGCAGCAAGATAATTGAAAAGTACCAAGAGTACTAGGAGCACTCGAACTAAAAATAGAGTATTCTAAGCACAGTCCTGTGAAACTATACATGAGTTCTTTATATCTTTCACTTGATGACATGTTATCAAATTCTTTGGAGTAACTTGAAGAAACTCCATGGAACAAGAAATCATAGCCATTCTTTACATATTGGTTTCTCCCACGTATACTTAACTAAAGGAAAAGTTGCCCTGTTAGTAAGTGATGGTACTATATCTATGGAGTTTATAGCCTTCATTTTGTGATGCTTTACCCAAAATGCATTCGAAAACTACTTTTACTTACTCAAAAATACTCTTTCTCTCTAGAGTAAAAAAATAAGGAACTTCCAAGTTAAGAAGATGAACAACTGGCGACATTCGGTTTTGTTCTACCTCACTTTGGCAAATCAAAAGGTGTTCACAAAAAAATTAGAAAATCTAATGAAAATAGACTTCCTAAAAAGTTTTAAATTTCAGGTCCAGAAAAGGAATTCTACGGGTAGCCAAGGATCAACAGATAAACCATAAAGGGACCAAATTCTGGCCAAATTCATCAGACTACCCTTTCACAACACGGAAGAAGAAACAAGGAAAAAAAAAAAAAAAAAAAAAAAAGGACAGTGTAGAGATTTAGATTCAAAGCAGTTAGCTAGAGATTTCTATATTCATTAAAATCATTGCTTGTGTGGAAAGTCCACAGATTGTTATTTTCAGATATTAAGGGTTTAAAAAGTCTAATTCTCAAATATTCTTTCTGAGAAAATTACTGAAAGATGTACACCAGGCAGTAAAAAGGTTATTAGAAAGTAAACCCTCAAGAATAACGAAGTTGTGTTTTTTATTTTGGTTTTAAAAGGATGGGCTACGGTCACTAATATGAGTTACAGTTATAAAACAGAATAAAAATAACAATAAACAATAATAATAACAGAATAATAATAATAATATAAATCAGAACAGAATTTGCATTCTGAATAAAACAGAATAATAATAACAATAATAATGCAAATCTAGAATTCTAAATTATTTAAACAAAAACTAAGAATTATGTGAATGAAGGAAAAAGGTTTACAAATGTAAATAACATCATTAATTAAACAAGTACTTTTTCAGCATCTACCAAGTGCCAGATATTTTGTTGGGTGCTCCTTATGCAAAAAGTAGTTCATCTTTAAAATTGAAAACATAGAACAATATAAAGAAAAATGGTTTAACATAGTTTTTTTGTTTATAAATGCATTTTGCATGTTACATGTTTTCATTTGTTTTTAATCCCAAATAATACATACACATATTTTTTAAATCAAGAAGTACACATGGAATTTTTTTAAAGGCAATATCTTATCACCCCATCATCACTGTCTGATCTCAGTGTCAAGGAGAAGGAGCAATTATTTTTCATCGCTTATGTTGTTTTCCTTGTTTTCAACTTAGGTATTTTGAATTATAATGCTTACACTCTCACTGCTTGCTTTTTTTCAAATATTTGGTATTGTTTGTTAACTTCACTCTGTGAAAGTGAGGAATTTAAACTAACTCACCAGAATTCCTAATGTGCTGTCCCCCTCTGTCCTTTAGGCTTCAAGTCTTCCTCAGCGTCTTCCCTCTTTGTGACCTGTGCTCACAGGTGAGGAAGTAGGTGAATTAGCATCAGCACATACCCGTGGGTCAGCAGGGACTGCTGGACAGTGAGAAGGTGGGGAGCTGGTCATTCCTCTAGTCACTGGAGAGGGATTTCCTAGGGAAATGGAAGTTTTGCCTTCACTCTGAACACCAGTTGTGAATGAAGGACGCCAGTTTTAAATCCTGCAGACTGACCATCAAACCCACTGTTGTCAACACACCTCACTTCTCTTTACCTCCCAAGTCGCAAAACCTGGTGCTTTCTTGGAATTCTGCCAGGCAGAAAGATGCTTACCTTGGAAGCAAACTTCTTCATGTAGCTGGTCTGTCTCTTTCTCTACTTTGTGATCAGATATTTCCCTTGTTTTCTGTCTACTGGCTATTCAGTTCTCTCATAAGTGGATGGACCTCTTTGCTGCTTTCTTTGCTCTTCTGGCTCTATACCTGTTTTGTTTTTTACCATAATTTTAATGGAGGTGGCAGAAGGGAACAAAGCTTAAGTACATTTTCAAAATAAAAAATGTTAAAGTATAATATGTATTAAGATGATATTTTCCAAATGCATAAAAGAAAACAAAACACAGAAAGATAGTCCATACAGAAAAACATAACAACAAAAATACTGCCTTCTCTTACCACTTTGCAGGTGTACACATATAGAAAGGATGGACTTAGACTGGTGTAACTTGATTTTGTTCAGTAATTGAATTACATAATTCAAATCATTTGCTCTGACTCCAGGCTCACAAAACAATCTTCCGCTCCTGTGTTTCTTCCCCTGAATGGAAACCCAACAGGGAGGCAACATTTTGGTTACAACGCATGAGGGTCCTGTTTCCTCTACATTTATTTCTCTTTGTAAATCAATCTACTGACATTCTGATTTTATCCATCACATTTCTGAGAATGTTTTATTTAAATTTCTTCCTGAGTGACAGACCCATTCTTGGCATATTAACAAAACCAAGTGCCTATCATTTCAAGGCTGAGGGCTGGACTGTAGCAGAGGTCCTGAGAGTAAACTGCAGTCCTCTGCGTGAAATCATCTGCCACCTCTGCTCACCCAAACCTCTCCTTTTGCCTGTAGAGTTAAAACATTGCTGAAAGAATGAAGGAAGACTTGAATAAACAGAGATCAATTTCATCATCTTGGAAATGAAGACTGAGTATGATCACAATGTCAACTAATTGCTCCACACAATTTATATGATTGGTGCAACTATATTAAATAAGTCCCAGGGGATTTTGTTTGTTTTCTTGCTTGCTTTAATTTTTGTTTCATTTTGTTTTGTTTTATAAGGGGGAGACAAATAATTAATGAAGTATTTTTTAAAGTTCATCTGAAAGAATTAACATCCAAGAAAGGCTAATACAATTTTAAAACAAAGGGATATTTTTAGTACCATCTATTAGTATGTTAAAAAATACTAAAATGTTACAATTGGAGTTGTTCTGTTATAAATATAGAAGGACAGAAAGAAGAATAAAAATTAAGATAGAGCAACTAATATGTCTAAATTAAATAAGTTTAAACTGACATTTCAATAAACATGAAAGGGAAATATTATTAACAGCGATTGCTTACTAACTGGAAAAATTAAACTAGATCTTATCTCACACCCTGCATCAAAAATGAACTCCAGAAAGATATGGATTTCAACATAAACAACATAACCACTTACATATAGAAGAAAGGCAGATGATATTTATCAGGTCTAAGCAGTTTCTAATCATAGTAGAAATGGATGAAGTAACAAAGGTAATTTCACTAAAAACTTTTTAAAACTTTTGAATGTCAAAATCTTACAACAACCTTAGAAGCCAAGTAATAAACAACAGTATGTTTGTAACAAATATGACATAAATCTAATGTCCTCAATACATACAGATTTCTTTAAAATGAGTAAGATAAAAAATTAAAACTCTAATAGAATCATGATGTGAATCATAAGTCACAAAAGTAGAAATGCAAATGGCCAAACATTTTATCTCAATAATGATTTATAAGGCAAATTAAAAAGAAAGGTATCATCTTTTACCTATATTAGCATACAATTTTAAAGCAAAGATTGAAAAAAATACTCCTCATTGGTAGTGATGGTATAATAAACAGGTACCTTGAAATCTTCATGAGTTTGCAAACTGGCACAACTTTTTGCTAATAAATGTTTTAATGCTGCATTAAAGGGTTAAAAAGTTTGTGTGTTCGAAGATATTGATATCTTTAAAAAAACTATCTTTGAGAAATCATCAAAAACTTTGACAAAGATTTTGATGATAAATGTATTAAATTGTTGTTTATATTAAGAAAATGGTTGAACAAAAAGGTGATATATTCCCTATAATACAATTATTTTTTAAAAGTTTATAGACATAAGAAAATGCTCACAATACAATATTAAGTGTGTATGTCTGTGCGGTGAATGTATTCACATGCCAATTTAGCAGAAATTAGACTACAAAATACGCATGTGTACACACATATACACACAGAGATTTAAAATAGGAAGGAATTTCATTAATGTTAACATTGGTTTTCTGTTAGTAAAATTATTTGACATTTTTTACATTTTGTTTTTTTACCTTTGTGTGTTTTCTATATCCTTCACAATGAACATATACAATATCTATAATTTAAATAGAAATATTATTTTTAAATTGCAGATATTAGAATAGATACACAGAAAAATAGATGCTGCTTACATGATTTTTGCATAAGTAATGCCTTGCATATTTGTATCTGTTCTACTGAAAAAATCTCTTCAATAAAGACAAACTATTAAAAAAAAAAACCCACTACTACTCAATCTGTACATTTTGTCGTTTATCTTATACATTTCTAAAAATTGTATAACTTTCATATTTGACAACCAGTTTATTCAATTAATTTTAAATTACAATACTGGAGCAGAAAAGGATCTCTTCTCATTAGCAGCAGCAAAGGTGATATTCATATAAGATTAAAAAAAAAAAGCCAGAAAAGCGTTTCTAAAATTTTAGAAAAACTGGCAAGAGAAACCGTGAAAACAGGAGAATGGGGAAAAATTGGTGCTATTTTTTTTTTTAACGAGTAGTCAAATCTACATCAGTTTTCCCCAACTGCCATTAACCAAATAAATCTCGTGATTTAAAAAATGCGATGCCACAAATCAAGCCCCATTCTAATAATTTGCTCTGGTGCTTCGTTGTTAATCTTCCAGCTTCCAGACAAACACCTTTCTGGATCCTGTCCTGAGTCTTACACTACAGTTCATAAATATAAATGCTGTGGGGTCCTTAGTGATCTGACAAGAAAAGCATCCAATGAGGGGGAAGAAAGGAAATACAGTAAAAAGAAGTACAAGTTACCATTTCAGAAAATGATTCTGCCACATTTTGGTTTAGCTCCTATTTGATAAATGCTTCATGTATATTGTCATAGAGTACATACCGTTCCAGAAAGATGAAATGTATATACTTTTCCTTAGTCTTCTCACTAAGTGCAACAAAAAAACTCTGGATATTTTATATAAAACAAGCATCAGAAGACACTGAAGGATGGAGAAAATAAGACAGGCCACCTAAGGACCTCAAAACCCAAAGAACATTATAGTGGAAAGTCTCCTGGGTTTTCTTTTCTTTTCTTTCTTTTTTTTTTTTTTTGTAATAACTGAAATTTGGAGCTGAAAATGTTAGTAACCCAGACATATTAACACTCATAGACAAAACAACCCAAAGTTCCAAGATTCAAAATCCTCTAGCCAAATCAGAAAGAAAAGAGTAGCTTAGCAAAACAGTAAAATTTTAGACAATAGCCACTCTATTCCAGCCAAACACCACAAAAACAGTTGTGGCCTCACCTCCACATCCACCAGCAAAGGGCAAATGGGGAGTCTAGGCTTCCACACACACAAGGATATAACAAGGGTATGTCAAAGAAGGCCAGGCAGGTGCATGGACCTTTATCTTACCAGCCAGAATAAGAGCCACCCCTGCCATGGTGCTCATGGAGACCTTTTGGAGAGTCTGAACTTGTCCCTCCACCTGGCAGTAATGAGGCAGTGCCCCTTCCTCTAACAGAGTGTAGGAAAAGAAAGCCAGCTAAAACCAAAAGCTCAAATAAAATCCAGAACCTTATAACAAAATATGAAAATGTATTGTTTGATGATTGAAAAGCTTCCATCGAAAACTACTCATCACACCAAGAACTAGGAAGATCTCAAATGACAAAAAAATTCATAGATGATAACAACGAGATGCCAGAGATGCAACAATGCAGGAATGAAACAGGAGACCCTGTAGACCCTGCAGACATCAAAAGGGAAATACTGTGATCAACTCTAGACAAATAAATTTGACAGCTAGACAAAATGGATCAGTTCCTTGAAAAACAAAAACTATCGCAACTCACCAATAGGAAAAAGACCATTTGAACAGCCCTATAATTTCTATGGAAATTAAATTGTAATTTAAAATACCCAAGGAGAGAGGATGGAGCAAGATGATAAAATAGAAGCCTACACCATTGTTCTCCCCTGCTAAAACGCCAAATTTTAACAACTACCTGCACACAGAAAAGTAAAATCACAAGAACCAAAATCAGGTGAGCAACCACAGTACCTGGTTTTAACTTCATATTGTCGAAAGAGGCATTGAGGAGGGCAAGAGAGACAGTCTTGAATTGCCAATGCCACCTCTCTCCCATCTCTCCACAATGACCGTGGAGCACAGAAAGACAATCTGTGCACTCTAGGGAAGGAGAACGCAGCGAGGGGGGTACTTTACATTGAACTCAGTAATGTCCTGTCACAGTAGAGAATAAAGCCAGGCTGGGATCAGTCAGTTCCTGTGCATGGAAGGAGCAGTTGGACCAGCCCTAGACCAAGGGGAATGGCCCCATTCCGGCAGTCAGAATTTGAGTTTCTCAGCAAACCTCGCCAGCATTGGCTTAAGTGCTTTAGGGTCCTAGGTAAACTTGAAAAATAGTCTAAGACACAGAACTGCAATTCCTAGCAAACTTCTAGTGATAGGCTGGGCTTAGAACCAGTGAACCGAGGTCACACATAACCAGTAAAACACCAGCTGGTGAGGCTACAAGAGTACTTTTGCACATCTCCTGAAATAATACATAATCTTCAAATAAAGACAATAATAAGGTCATAATTACACCTAACATGATATGAAAGGAGCTGGGCACATTCCTCAGCCCCCAGGCTCGAAACTCCCTGAGCCCAGTACAAACACCACCTGGAAAGTCTCCAATAAGGAGACAGCCGTTCAAGGTTACTGAAAGCGCGGGAGCCAAAAGAATTTCTTTGTTCCCCTGCAACTTTCGGGCTATAAAAAGCAAACGCTCGCATTGATCGGGGCCCTCTTGTATACTGTGTAAAGGAGGGACCAGGTTCGAACTTGTAGTAAAGATCCTTGCCGCTTGGCTTTGACTCTGGACTCTGGTGGTCTTCTTTGGGGAACAAACAGTCTGGGCATAACAGATACAGCTATCTTTCCTACAATAGGAAATGTACTAACCCTTAATCTAAACGCGATTACATAAAGTTAACAACACTTAAATGCTTATATAAAGTAAATCAATCTATGTCACAAAATAAAATAAAAAAAATAAAATGAAGATATTTTCTTAGTACAAGTGTATACGTGCACAAATATGTTCTTAACAAAATGAGAAGGAAATATACATGACAATTACAGTCCTTGTTTCTGCAACTGGTCACGTGATCATAGCTGATATTGATGATTACCTTCTTCTACCACCCATTCTGCATTCACTTTACCTTCAGCAAAGCACCTCAGTGGGTCATAGTTTTTACCTAGTGGAGTGACTCAAACTTTCATTCCGGAAGGGTCTGAGCCACTTGTAGTCCTGCCTGGATTGGGTTGTTATAGTTTCCCATTGACCTTAATCACAGGGTATTGTACTACTGAGAGATACCCTAAGGGATCTCCTGTATTCCACACACACTCCTCCTTACTTCCATTGTGGAGTAGTAGTTTAATTTCATCTTGATAGTCTGGGTCAATCACTGACGCCAACACTGTAATCCCCTTCTTAGACTCTTGACTTAGAGGTAGAAGAAGCCCAAAGTGGCCAGGTGGCAATCTTAACTTTCAGTTTAATGGAATTATTTTGTTTCCTGATGGCACCATTCCTCCCTCTGGAATTAAGACCTCTAGGCCAGTAGAATATAGTGTCATGGGAAAGGGTAGCAAAAATTTTGCTAGTGGGTCACTAGGGGTGATAGTGAGTGATGCCACTTCCACTTCTACCCTTTGATTTCTAGGACCTGTGAATTCAGGCTATCGGAAAAATGGCACCATATATTGGATGACGAATCAGGGCATACACAGCCTTCTGGAGAACTTTGCCCCAGCCCTGCAAAATATCATAACCTAGTTGGCATTGTAATTGTGACTTCAAAAGGCCATTCCACCATTCTATCAATCCAGCTGCTTCAGGATGATGGGGAACATGGGAAAACCAGTGAATTCCATGAATATGAACTCACTGCCTCACTTCTTTAGCTGTAAAGTGAATGCCTTGGTCAGAGACAATGCTGTGTGGAATACCATGATGGTGGATAAGGCATTCCATGAGTCCACAGATGGTAGTGTTGGCAGAAGCATTGAGTGCAATATAGGCAAACCCATATGCAGAGCAAGTGTCTATTCTGGTGAGGACAAACTGCTGCCCTTTACATGATGAAAGAGATCCAGTATAATCAACCTGCCACCAAGTAGCTGGTTGATCAGCCTAAAAAATTGTGCCATATTGAGGGCTCAGTGTTGGTCTCTGCTACTTGCAAACTGGCCACTCAGTGGTGGCTGTAGTCAGGTCAGCCTTGGTGAGTGGAAGTCCCTGTTGCTGAGCCTATGCATAACCTCCATCCCCGCTGTCATGACCACTTTTTTCATGGGCCCATTGCAATGACAGGGGTGGTTGGGAAAAGGATTGGAGTGGTGTCCATTGAACAAGTCATCTTATCCACTTAATGATTAAAATTCTCCTCTGCTGAGGTCACACTTTGGTGAGCATTCACATGAGATACAAATATCTTCAGAGTTTGTGACCACTCAGAGTGGTCCATCCACATACCTCTTCCCCAAATTTCTCTGTCACATATTTTTCAATCATTCTTCTTCCAAGCTCCTGACCATCCAGCCAAACCATTGGCTACAGCCCATGAATCAATATATTATCACACATCTGGCCGTTTCTCCTTCCATGCAAAGTGCACAACCAGGTAGACTGCTCAAAGTTCTTCCCACTGGGAAGATTTCCCTTCACCACTGTCCTTCAGGGATGTCCTAGAAAGGGGCTATATTGCTGCAGCTGTACACTTTTGGGTGGTACTTGCATATCATGCAGAACCATCTGTAAACCAGGCCCTAGTCTTCTTTTCCTCTGTCAACTGATCATAGGAAACTTCCCATGATGCTATTGGCGCAGGTTGGGGAAAAGAAGGCAGGGTGGCAGGAGTGGGGACCATGGGCATTTCAGCTACTTTCTCATGTAATTTACTTGTGACTTCAGAGCCTGCTCAAGCCTGACCCCTTATATACCACTTCCATTATAGTAGAATGCTGCTGTGCATGCCCAACTTCATGGCTAGATGGGTCAGAAAGCACCCAGTTCATGATAGGCAGTTCAGGACACATGGTGACTTGATGACCCAGAGTCAAACCTTCAGTTTCAACCAAAGTCCAGTAACAGGCCAAGAGCTGTCTCTCAAAAAGAGAGTAATTATCTGCAGAAGATGGGAGGGCCTTGCTCCAAAATTCTAGAGACCTCCACTGTGATTCACCTATGGGGACCTGCCAAAGGCTCCAAATAGCATCCCTATCTGCCACTGATACTTCAAGCACAATTGGATCTGCTGGGTCATATGGCCCAAATGACACAGCAGCTTGCACATCAGCCTGGACCTGTTGCAGACCCTTCTCGTGTTCTTGAACTCACTCAAAACTAGCAGCCTTTCGGGTCACTGGATAAATGTTGGGAGTAACACATCCAAATGAGGAATATGTTGCCTCCAAAATTCAAATAGGCCCACTAGGCATTGTGTCTCCTTCTTGGTTATATAACAGGCCAAATGCAGCAACTTATCCTCCATCTTAGAAGAAATATCTCAACAGGCCTCACACCAATGGATGCCTAGAAGTTTCACTGAGGTAGAAGATCCCTGAATTTTAGTTGGGTTTAATTTTATATTCCCTGGCATGCAAGTGTCTCACCAATAAGTCCAGTGTGTTTACTAATTCTCGCTCACTGGGTCCAATCAGCTTAATATCCATGCAATGGGCCAGTGTGATATCTTGTAGAAGGGAAAAGTGATCAAGATCTCTGCAAACAAGATTATGACACAAAGTCGGAGAGCTGATATATACCTGAGGTAGCACAGTGAAGGTATATTGCTGGCCTTGCCAGCTGAAGGCAAATTGCTTCTGGTGGACCTTATGGACAGGAATGGAGAAAAAGGCATTTTCCTAGTCAGTGGCTGCATACTGGGTACCAGGAGATGTGTTAATTTGCTCAAGCAATGAAACCACATCTGGTACAGCAGTTGTAATTGGAGTCACCACTTGGTTAAGCTTACAATAATCCACTGTCACTCTTGAAGATCTATCTGTCTTCTTCACAGGCCAAATAGGAGAGTTTATTGGGGGTGTGGTGAGAATCACCATCCCTGCATCTTTTGAGTACTTCATGGTACCACAGTCCCTCCAGGGATGCAATATTGGTTTTGATTTACTATTTTTCTGGGTAGAGGCAGCTCTAATGGCTTCCATTTGGCATTTTCCACCATAACAGCCCTTACCCTACTAGTGAGAGAGTCAATGTGGGGATTCTGCCAGCTGCTAAATATGTCTATGCCAATTATGCATTCTGGCACTAGGGAAATGACCACAGGATGAATCAAGGGACCCACTGGACCCACTATAAGTTAGACCTGAGCTAAAACTCCATTGATTACCTGACCTCCATAAGCCCCTACTTTAACTGGAGGACCACAATAACATTTAGGGTCCCCTGGAATCAATATCAGCTCAGAGCCAGTGTCCTTAGTCCCCCAAAGTTCTGACCATATCCCTTTCCCCAGTGCACAGTTACCCTGGTAAAAGGCTGAGTGTCTCCCTGGGGAAGGATGAGAGAAGAATTAACAGTATAATTGTCAGTAGTGTAGTGAGGAATTTCATCAACACCAGAAATGTCATACAAGAAATGCTAAAGGGAGTTCTTCAATCTGAAAGAAAAGCACAGTAATAAGCAAGAAGAAATAATCTGAAGGGCCAAACCTTACTGGCAACAGTAAACACAGAGAAAAACAGAATAGTGTAACATTTTAATTATGATGTGTAAACTACTCTTAAGTAAAAAGAGTAAATGATGAACTCCAGAAATAATAACTGCAGCAACTTTTCAAGACATAGACAGTATAAAAAGACGTATAGAGAAACACCAAAAAGTTGAAAAGTGGGAGGGATGAATTTAAACTGTAGAATTTTTACTAGTTTTATTTTTGTGTTCACGCAATTAATGTTAAGTTGTTATCAGTTTAAAATAATGTGTTATAAGATAGTATTTGCAAGCCTCATGGTAACCTCCAGTTGAAAAAAAATACAATGCATACACAAAAATAAAAAGCAAGAAATTAAACTATATCGCCAGAGAAAATCACCTTCACTAAAAGACAGAAAGGAAGTAAAAAAAGAGATCACCACAAAACAACCAGAAAACAAATAACAAAATGACAAAATAAGTCCCTACTTATCAATAATAACATTGAATGTAAATGGACTAAACTGTCCAATCAAAAGACATAGACTGGCTAAATAAATGAGAAAACAAAACCCAATGATCTGTTGCCTACAAGAAACACAGTTTACCCATAAAGATACACATAGACTAAAAATAAAGGGAAGGAAAAAGATATTTCATACCAATGAAAACCATAGCTGTGCCTATATCAGACAAAATAGATTTCAAGACAAAAACTATAAAAAGAGACAAAGAAGATCATTATGTAATGACAAAGGGGTCAATTCCACAAGAGGATATAATGATTGTAAATATACATACACCCAACACTGGAGCACCCAGATATGTAAAGCAAATATTATTACAGCTAAAGAGAGAAATACACCAATACAATAATAGCTGGAGATCACTTTCAGCATTGGATAGATCTCTCAGACAGAAAATCAACAAAGAAACATTGGACTTAATTTGCACTATATAGCAAATGGACCTATTAGATATTTACAGAACATTTCATTGAATGACTACAGAATTCACATCTTTCTCCTAGCAGATGGATCTTTCTCAAGGATAGACTATATGTTAGGTCACAAAGCAAGTCTTAAAACATTCAAAAAAATTGAAATAATGTCAAGCATCTTCTCTGACCACAATGGAATAAAACTAGAAATCAATAACAAGAAGAATTTTGGAAACTATCGAAATATATGGAAATTAAACAGTATGCTCCTGAATGATCAGTGGGTCAATAAAGAAATTAAGAAAGAAATTTTAAAAATGCTTTGAAACAAATGATAATATAAACACAACAACCCAAAACCTATGAAATATAGCAAGAGCAGTACTAAGAGGAAAATTTATAAGTGCCTGCATTGAAAAAGAACAAAAAAGGCCTGGCACAGTGGCTCACACCTATAATGCACTTTGGGAGGCTGAGGTGGGTGGATCACGAGGTCAGGAGATCAAGGGCACCCTAGCTAACATGGTGAAACCCTGTCTGTACCGAAAACACAAAAAAAATTAGCCAGGAGTGGTGGCGGGCACCTGTAGCCCCACCTACTCAGGAGACTGAGGCAGGAGAATGGCTTGAACTCAGGAGGCAGAGCTTGCAGTGAGCTAAGAACCTAATAATGCATCTTAAAGAATTAGAAAAGCAAGAGTAAACTGAACCCAAAATTAGAAGAAAAGAAATAATAAAGCTCAGGGAAGAAATAAATGAATTTGAAATAAAGAAAACAATTTAAAAGATCAGTGACTCAAAAAGTTGTTTTTTTTGAAAAGACACACAGAATTGCCAAACCCTTAGTCAGACCAAGAAAAAAGTGAGAGAAGACCCAAATTTTTTTTTTTTAATTATACTTTGAGTTCTAGGGTACATGTGCATAACGTGCAGGTTTGTTACATATGTATACTTGTGCCATGTTGGTGTGCTGCAACCATCAACTCGTCAGCACCCATCAACTCGTCATTTACATCAGGTATAACTCCCAATGCAATCCCTCCCCACTCCCCATGATAGGCCCCGGTGTGTGATGTCCCCCTTTCAGAGTCCAAGTGATCTCATTGTTCAGTTCCCACCTATGAGTGAGAACATGCGGTGTTTGGTTTTGTGTTCTTGTGATAGTTTGCTAAGAATGATGGTTTCCAGCTGCATCCATGTCCCTACAAAGGACACAAACTCATCCTTTTTTATGGCTGCATAGTATTCCATGGTGTATATGTGCCACATTGTCTTAATCCAGTCTGTCACTGATGGACATTTGGGTTGATTCCAAGTCTTTGCTATTGTGAATAGTGCCGCAATAAACATACGTGTGCATGTGTCTTTATAGCAGCATGATTTATAATCCTTTGGGTATATGCCCAGTAATGGGGTGGCTGGGTCATATGGTACATCTAGTTCTAGATCCTTGAGGAATCACCATACTGTTTTCCATAATGGTTGAACTAGTTTACAATCCCACCAACAGTGTAAAAGTGTTCCTATTTCTCCACATCCTCTCCAGCACCTGTTGTTTCTTGACTTTTTAATGATCACCATTCTAACTGGTGTGAGATGGTATCTCATTGTGGTTTTGATTTGCATTTCTCTGATGGCCAGTGAAAACCCCATTGTCTCAGCCCAAAATCTCCTTAAGCTGATAAGCAACTTCAGCAAAGTCTCAGGATACAAAATTAATGTGCAAAAATCACAAGCATTCTTATACACCAGTAACAGACAAACAGAGAGCCAAATCAGGAATGAACTTCCATTCACAATTGCTTCCAAGAGAATAAAATACCTAGGAATCCAACTTACAAGGGATGTAAAGGACCTCTTCAAGGAGAACTACAAACCACTGCTCAGTGAAATCAAAGAGGACACAAACAAATGGAAGAACATACCATGCGCATGGATAGGAAGAATCAATATCGTGAAAATGGCCATACTGCCCAAGGTTATTTATAGATTCAATGCCATCCCCATCAAGCTACCAATGACTTTCTTCACAGAATTGGAAAAAACTGCTTTAAAGTTCATATGGAACCAAAAAAGAGCCCGCATCTCCAAGACAATCCTAAGTCAAAAGAACAAAGCTGGAGGCATCACGCTACCTGACTTCAAACTATACTACAAGGCTACAGTAACCAAAACTGCATGGTACTGGTACCAAAACAGAGATATAGACCAATGGAACAGAACAGAGTCCTCAGAAATAATACCACACATCTACAGCCATCTGATCTTTGACAAACCTGAGAGAAACAAGACATGGGGAAAGGATTCCCTATTTAATAAATGGTGCTGGGAAAATTGGCTAGCCATAAGTAGAAAGCTGAAACTGGATCCTTTCCTTACTCCTTATACGAAAATTAATTCAAGATGGATTAGAGACTTAAATGTTAGACCTAATACCATAAAAATCCTAGAGGAAAACCTAGGTAGTACCATTCAGGACATAGGCATGGGCAAAGACTTCATGTCTAAAACACCAAAAGCAACGGCAGCAAATGCCAAAATTGACAAATGGGATCTAATTAAACTAAAGAGCTTCTGCACAGCAAAAGAAACTACCATCAGAGTGAGCAGGCAACCTACAGAATGGGAGAAAATTTTTGCAATCTACTCATCTGACAAAGGGCTAATATCCAGAACCTACAAAGAATTCAAACAAATTTACAAGAAAAAAACAACCCCATCAAAAAGTGGGCAAAGGATATGAACAGACATTTCTCAAAAGAAGACATTCATACAGCCAACAGACACAGAAGACCCAAATTTTAAAAGAAACCAGATATGAAAAAAGAGACTTTACAACCGATACTGCAGAAATTCAAAGGCTCATTAGTGGCTACTATGAGCAACAATATGCCAATAAATTGGAAAAAGCTAGAAGAAATGGATAAATTCCTAGACACATACAACCTACCAAAATTGAACCAGGAAGAAATCCAAAACCTGAACAGACCAATAACAAGCAATGAGATTGAAGCCATAATAAAGAGTCTCCTAGTAAAGAAAAGCCTGGGATGTAAAGGCTTCACTACTGAATTCTACCAAGACTTAAAGAAGAACTAATATTAATTCTACTCAAACTGTTCCAAAAAATTGAGGCGGAAATATTAATTCTACTCAAACTGTTCCAAAAATTGAGTTTCCAAACTCATTGTATAGGGTCAGTATTTCCCTGATACCAAAACCAGACAAAGAAACACCAAAGAAAGAAAACTACAGGCCAATATCTCTGATGTGCCTCAACAAAATAATAGCAAACCAAATTCAATAACACATTAAAAAGATTATTCATCATGACCAAGTGGGCTTTATCCCTGGGATGCAAGGATGATTCAACATACATAACTCAATCAATATGATACATCATAACAACAGAATCAAGAATAATAATCATATGATCATTTCCATTGATGTTGAAAAACATTTGATAAAGTTCGCATCCCTTCAAGATGAAAACTCTCAAAAAAACTGGGTATAGAGGAACGTAACGTAATAAAAGCCACACATAAGGAACCCACAGCTAGTATGATACTGAAGGAGGAAAAACTAAAAGCCTATCCTCAGATCTGGAACATGATAAGAATGCCCACTTTAACCACTGTTCTTCAACATAATACTGGATGTCCTAGCTAGAGCAAATAGACAAGAGAAAGAAATGAAGGGCATCTGAATTGGAAAGGAAGAAGTCAAATTATACTTGTTTGCAAATAATATGGTCTTATATTTGGAAAAAAACTAAAGACTCCACCAAAAAGGTATTACAACTGATAAATTCAGTAAAGTTCCTGGATACAAAATCGACATACAAAAATCAGTAGTGCCAGGTGCGGTGGCTCACACCTGTAATTCCAACACTTGGGGAGGCCCAGGTAGGCAGATCACTTGAGGCCAGGAGTTCAAGACTAGCCTGGTCAACATAGTGAAACCCCGTCTCTACTAAAAATACAAAAATTAGCTGGGTGTGGTGGCATATGTCTGTAATTCCAGCTACTCAGTAGGCCAAGGCACAAGAATCATTTGAACCCAGGAGGTGGAGGTTGCAGTAAGCCAAGATCATGCCACTGCACTCTAGCCTGGGTGACAGAGTGAGACTCTGTCTCAAAAAAAAAAAAGTTTAAAATTAGTAGCATTTCTATATGCCAACAGTGAACAATCTGAAAAAGAAATTTTAAAAAGTAATCCCATGTGTAATAGCCACAAATAAAACGAAACACCTAGGAATAAACCAAAGAAGTAAAACATCTCTACAGTGAAAACTATAAAACAATGATGAAAGAAATTGAAGAGGACACACAAAAAATAGAAAGATATTCCATGTTCATGAATGGGAAGAATCAATATTGTTAAAATGTCCATACTACCCAAAGCAATCTGTAGATTCAATGCAATCCCTATCAAAATACCAATGACATTACTCACCGAAATGAAAAAACAAACAAACAAACAAAAAACAAAAAAAAAACAAGGAAACAACAGGTGCTGGAGAGGATGTGGAGAAATAGGAACACTTTTACACTGTTGGTGGGACTGTAAACTAGTTCAACCATTGTGGAAGACAGTGTGGCGATTCCTCAAGGATCTAGAACTAGAAATATCATTTGACCCAGCCATCCCATTACTGGGTATATACCCAAAGGATTATAAATCATGCTGGTATAAAGACACATGCACACGTATGTTTATTGCGGCACTATTCACAACACCAAAGAGTTGGAACCAACCCAAATGTCCGTCAATGACAGACTGGATTAAGACAATGTGGCACATATACACCATGGAATGCTATGCAACCATAAAAAAAGAATGAGTTCATGTCCTTTGTAGGGACATGGATGCAGCTGGAAACCATCATTCTTAGCAAACTATCACAAGAACAGAAAACCAAACACTGCATGTTCTCACTCATAGGTGGGAACTGAACAATGAGAACACTTGGACACAGGAAGGGAAACATCAGACACCAGGGCCTGTTGTGGGGTTGGGGGAGGGGGGAGGGATAGCATTAGGAGATATACCTAATGTAAATGACGAGTTAACGGGTGAAGCACAACAACATGGCACATGTATACATATGTAACAAACCTGCATGTTGTGCATATGTACCCTAGAACTTAAAGTATAATTTAAAAAGAAAAAAAAAGAAATAAATAATAATAATTTTAAAAATGACCCTATTTATAGTGGAAATCCAGCAGAAACAGACCATGGGCAAGTCACTTTAACTTCTCTAAGCTTCAGTTTATGTTTTCTGTATATATATAGAAATATATATATGTGTGTGTATATATATATATATGTGCTAAGTTTGTAAATGCACAGGGGAAAAGGTATCTGGAAGAAGCCATGTCCCACTGTCAATAATGGTAACTTCTGAGAAAAAAAAAGCGGTTTGAGGGACAGGTCAAAAGAACTGAATTGAACTTTTTACTCTATAATTTTACTCTATAATTTCTGTAATGTTTGAATTTTATACAAGTATACTCATCTAATACAGTAAAACATAAAGTTATTGCATAAATAAAAGGTCAATAGATTAAAAAAAAAAGAAAAAATATCCTAAAACTTACATAGAACCACAAAAGACCCAAAATAACCACAGCTATCCTAAGCAAAATGAACAAAACTGGGGAATCATGGATAGTTGGATAGTTTGTACATTTGTGGAATAATGGATAATTTGAAAATCTGTTAGTGCAACGCACCATACCAACAGAAAAAAAAAAATCATGATTGGATCAATTGATACAAAAAAAGTATTTGACAGAATTCAACACCCACTGATTTTCTAAAAAGAAAGAAAGAAATGGAAGAGAACTTTCTGAACATGATAAAGCGCATCTCTAAAAACCTACAAATAACGTTGTGCATAATGGTGAAAGAGAGAATTCCTCCTCCCTTAGGCTGGGAAGAAGACAAAGATGTACATTTTTACCAGTCTTATTCAGAGTAGTGCTGAATGTTCTGCCCAGAAAAATAAGGCAAGGAAAGAAATAAAATGCATACAAATTGGAAACAAAGAAGTAAAACTGCATTTTTGCAGATGACATAATCGCTTACCTAGAAAATCCCAAGAAATGTGCCCCAAAAGAACTCCCAAAATTAATAAATGAGTTCAGCAAAGTCACAGGATACAAGATCAACACACGAGTCAACTGTATTTCTATATAAACATGTGCAAAACAAAATTTAAAAGACAATACAATTTATAATCATTGAAAAAGGAATAACTATATTTAGATGTAAATCTAACATATATAAGAATTGTAGGCTAAGAAATGTACAGTACTACTGACAGAAATCAAAGATCTAAATAAATGAAGAAACATGTTTACAGATTGAAAGCCTCAACAAACTAAAGATGTCAGTTCTCTACAAACAGATTTAAAGGCTTAACACAATTCTTGTCAAAATCCCAACAATATTTTTTGTAGACATAAACAAGATTATTCCAAAATTTATATGAAATGGCAAAAAAACTAGACTAGCTTAAAAACAATTTTGAAAACAAAAAAATAACATGGCAATAGTCTGCTTGATTGCAAGATATCATATATAGTTCCAGTAATCAACAGCATATGGTACTGATGAAGGAATAGACACACATATCAATAGAACAGAATAGAGAACTCAGAAATAGATCCACAAAAATATGCCCAACTGATTTCTGAAAATGGTACAAAAGTAATTTAATGGAGGAAGGACAGATTTTTAAACAAACTGCTCAAACAATTAGAGATCCAAAACAAAACCAAATAACAAGAACAAAGAAAACAAAGAGAGATCCTCAACTTAAGCCTCAAATCTTGTATAAAAACTAATTCAGAAGGAATCATGAACTTAAACACAAAATGCAAAACTATAAAACTTTTTTAAAAGATATAAGAAAAATCTTCAGAATCTTTGGGATCTAGGACTAGTTATTAGACTTGACACCAAAGGGACAATCCATAAAAGAAAGACTTGATAAATCAGACTTCAGAAAAAGGAAAAAAGAAAAAAAAAAAAAACTTATGCTCTGTGAAATATCCTGACCAGAAGATGAAAAGAAAAGCTAGAGTGGGAGAAAATGCTTCCAAACCACATACCTGACAAATGACTCAAATATATAAAGTATTCTCAAAACTTGACAAAAAAAGAGAAAAAAAGAAAACAATTCTGTTTGAAAATGGGCTAAAGTTATAAAGAGGCATCTCAACACAAAGGATATACAGACAGAAAATAAGCACATGACAACATGTTCAACATCATTAGCCGTTTGCTGAGTGAAAATTAAAACCATAATGAGATTTCACTCTATCACTATCAGAATGGCTAAAATAAAAAATAGTGACAACACCAAATGCTTGTGAGGATGTGGAAAAATGGGATCACTAAAATATTGTTGGTGGAAATTTAAAAGGGTGTAGAGGTGGCAATAGGAACAGCTCCGGTCTGCAGCTCCCAGCAAGATCAACGTGGAAAGTGGGTGATTTCTGCATTTCCAACTGAGGTGCCAGGTTCATCTCACTGGGACTGATTAGACAGTGGGTGCAGCCCAAAGAATGCGAACCAAAGCAGGATGGGGTGTCACCTCACCCAGGAAACACAAGGGGTCAGGGAACTCCCTCCCCTGGCCAAGGGAAGCCATGAGGGACTGTGCCATGAGGAATGCTGCATTCCAGCCCAGATACCATGCTTTTTCCATGTTCTTCACAATCCCCAGACCAGAGGTTCCCTTGGGTGCCTACACACCAGGGCCGTGGGTTTCAGGCACAAAACTGGGAGGCCATTTGGGCAGACACCGAGCTAGCTGCAGGAGTTATACCTAAGTGGCACCTGGAATACCAGTGAGACAGAACCATTCACTCCCCTGGAAAGGGGGCTGAAGCCAGGGAGCCAAGTCTAGCTCAGCAGATCCCACCCCCATAGAGCCCAGCAAGCTAAGATCCACTGGCTTGAAATTCTTGGTGCCAGCACAGCAGACTGAAGTCAATCTGGGATGCTCGAGCTTGGTGGGGGAAGCAGCGTCTGCCTTAACTGAGGCTTGAATAGGCAATTTTCCCCTCATAGTGTAAACAAAGCCACTGGGAAGTTCGAACTGGGTGGAACCCACAGCAGTTTGGCAAAGCCTCTGTAGCCAGGCTGCCTCTCTAGATTCCTCCTCTCTGGGCAGGGCATCTCTGAAAGAAAGGCAGCAGCCCCAGTCAAGGGCTTATAGATAAAACTCCCATTTCCCTGGAATAGACCACCTGGGGGATGGGCCAGCAGTGGGTGCAGCTTCAGCAGACTTAAACCTTCCTGCCTGCCAGCCCTGAAGAGAGCAGCCAATCTCCCAGCACAGTGCTCAAGCTCTCCTAAGAGACAGACTGCCTCCTCAAGTAGGTCCCCGAGTCACATGTCCCCTGACTAGGAGATACCTCCCAGCAGGGGACAACAGACACCTCCATACAGGAAAGCTCCAGCTGTCATCTGGCAGGTGCCCTTCTGGGACAAAGCTTCCAGAGTAAGGAACAGGCAGCAATCTTTGCTGTTCTGCAGCTTCCGCTGGTGATACCCAGGCAAACAAGGTCTGGATTGGACCTCCAGCAAATTGCAGCAGACCTGTAGAAGAGGGGTCTGACTGTTAGAAGGAAAACTAACAAACAGAAAGGAATAGCATGTCCACACAGAAACCCTATCCAAAGGTCACCAGCATCAAAGACCAAAGGTAGATAAAACCACAAAGATAAGGAAAAACCAGCATAAAAAGGTTGAAAATACCAAAAACTAGAACACCACTTCTCCTCCAAAGGATCACAACTCCTCATCAGCAAGGGAACAAAACTGGACAGAGTTTAACAAATTGACAGAAGTAGGTTTCAGAAGGTGGGTAATAACAAACTACTCCAAGTTAAAGGAGCATGTTCTAACCCAATGCAAGGAAGTTAAAAACCTTGAAAAAGTTAGATAAATTGCTAACTATAATAACCAGTTTAGACAAGAACATAAATGAACTGATGGAGGTGAAAAATGAAGCATACATAAGTATCAATAGCCAAATCGATCAAGCAGAAGAGAGGATATCAGAGATTGAAGATCAACTTAATAAAATAAAAGATGAAGACAATATTAGAGAGAAAAGAATGTAAAGGAATGAAAAAAGCCTCCAAAAAATATGGGACTGTGTGAAAAGACCAAGCCAACGTTTGATTGGTATATCTGAAAGTGATGGGGAGAATGGAAACAAGTTGGAAAACACCCTTCAGGATATTATCCAGGAGAACTTCCCTAACCTAGCAAGACAGACCAACACTCAAATTCAGGAAATATAGAGAACACCACAAAGATACTCCTTGAGAAGAGCAACCCCAAGACACACAATTGTCAGATTCACCAAGGTTGAAATGAAAGAAAAAAATGTTAAGGGCAGCCAGAGAGAAAGGTCAGGTTATCCCCAAAGGGAAATCCATCAGACTAACAGCAGATCTCTCTGCAGAAACCCTACAAGCCAAAAGAGAGTGGGGGCCAATATTCAACATCCTTAAAGAAAAGAATTTTCAACCCAGAATTTCATATCCAGCCAAACTAAGCTTCATAAATGAAGGAGAAATAAAATCCTTTACAGACAAGCAGCGCTGAGAGATTTTGTCACTACCAGGCCTGCCTTACAAGAGCTCCTGAAGGAAGCACTAAATATGGAAAGGAAAACTCAGTACCAGCCACTGCAAAAACATACCAAATTGTAAAGACCATTGACACTATGAAGAAACTGCATAACTAACGAGCAAAATAACTAGCTAGCATCATAATGACAGATTCAAATTCACACATAACAATATTAACCTTAAATGTAAATAGGCTAAATGCCCCAATTAAAAGACACAGACTGGCAAATTGGATAAAGAGTCAAGACCCATCAGTGTGCTATATTCAGGAGACCCATCCCAAGTGCAAAGACACACATAGGCTCAAAATCAAGGGATGGAGGAAGATTTACCAAGCAAATGGACAGAAAAAAAAAAAATCAGGGGTTGCAATCCTAGTCTCTGATAAAACAGACTTTAAACCAAAAAAGATCCAAAAAGACAAAGAAGGGCATTACATAATGGTAAAGGGATTAATGCAACAAGAAGAGCAAACTCTTCTAAATATATATGCACCCAATACAGGAACACCCAGATTCATAAAGCAAGTCCTTAGAGACCTACAAAGAAACTTAGACTCCCAAACAATAATAGTGGGAAACTTTAACACCCCACTGTCAATATTAGACAGATCAATGAGAAAATTAACAGGATATTTAGGACTTTAACTCAGCTCTGGACCAAGCAGACCTAATAGACATCTGTAGAAATCTCCACCCCAAATCAACAGAATATACATTCCTCACAGCACCACATCACACTTATTATAAAATTGACCACATAATTGGAGGTGAAACACTTCTCAGCAAATGCAAAAGAATGGAAATCATAACAAACAGTCTCCCAGACCACAGTGCAATCAAATTAGAACTCAGGATTAAGAAACTCACTCAAAACTCCACAACTACATGGAAAGTGAACAACCTGCTCCTGAATGACTACTGGGTAAATAACGAAATGAAGGCAGAAATAAATAAGTTCTTTGAAATGAATAAGAACAAAGACATAACATACCAGAATCTCTGGGACACAGCTAAAGCAGTGTTTAGAGGGAAATTTATAGCACTAAACGCCCACAGGGGAAAGCAGGAAACATCTAAAATTGACACCCTAACATCACAATAAAAAGAACTAGAGAAGCAAGAGCAAACTAATTCAAAAGCTAGCAGGAGACAAGAAATAACTAAGATCAGAGCAGAACTGAAAGAGATAGAGACATTAAAAAACTCTTCAAAAAAATCAATGAATCCAGGAGCCGGTTTTTTGAAAAGATTAACCAAATAGACCCCTAGCTAGATTAATAAAGAAGAAAACAGAGAAGAATCAAATAGACACAATAACAAATGATAAAGAGGATATCATCACTGATCCCACAGAAATGCAACAGTATTAACATCAGGCAATACTATAAACGCCTCTATGCAAATAAACTAGAAAATCTAGAAGAAATGGATAAATTCCTGGACACATACACCCTCCCAAGACTAAACCAGTAAGAATTCGAATTCCTGAATAGACCAGTAACAACTACTGAAACCAAGGCAGTAATTAATAGCCTACCAACCAAAAAAAGCAAGGACCAGGTGAATTCACAGCCGAATTCAACAAGAGGTACAAAGAGCAGCTGGTACCATTCCTTCTGAAACTATTCCAAACAACAGAAAAAAACAGACACCTCCCTAACTCATTTATGAGGCCAGAATCATCCTGATACCAAAACCTGGCAGAGACACACACACACAAAAAAGACAATTTCAGGACAATATCCCTGATGAACACTGATGCAAAAATCCTCAATAAAATGCTGGCAAACAAAATCCAGCAGCACATCAAAGAGTTTATCCACCACAATCAAGTCAGCTTTATTCCTGGGATGCAAGACTGGTTCAACATATGCAAATCAATTAACGTAATCCATCACATAAACAGAACCATGACAAAAACTTCAAGATTATCTCAATAGATGCAGAAAAGGCCTTCAGTAAAATTCAACACTCCTTCATGCTAAAAATTCTCCATAATCTAGGTATTGATGGAACATATAATGATAACAGCTATTTATGACGAACCCACAGCCAGTATCACAGTGAATGGGCAAAAGCTGGAAACATTCCTTTTCAAAACCAGCACAAGACAAGGATGCCCTCCCTCACCACTACTATTCAACTCCTGTTCAATACTATTCAATAGTAATGGAAGTTCTGACCAGAGTGATCAGGCAAGAGAATGAAATAAAGGGTATTCAGATAGGAAGAGAGGTAGTCAATTGTCTCTGTTTGCAAATGACATCATTGTATATTTAGAAAACCCCATTGTCTCAGTCCAAAAATCTCCTTAAGCTGATAAGCAACTTCAACAAAGTCTCAGGATACAAAATCAACGTGCAAAAATCATAAGCATTCCTATACACCAAGAACAAACAAAGAGCCAAATCATGAGTGAACTCCCATTCACAATTGTTACTAAGAGAATAAAATACTTAGGAATACAACTCAAAAGGGATGTGAAGGACCTCTTCAAGGAGAACTATAAACCACTGATGAAGGAAATAAGAGAGGACACAAACAAATGGGAAAACATTCCATGCTCATGGATAGGAAGAATCAATATCATGAAAATGGCCATACTGACTAAAGTAATTTATAGATTCAATGCTATCCCCATCAAGATACCATTGACTTTCTTCACAGAATTAGAAAAAGAAAACTACTTTAAATTTCATATGGAAACAAAAAAGAGCCCATATAGCCAAGACAATCCTAAGCAAAAAGAACAAAACTGGAGGCATCATGCTACCTGACTTCAAACTATACTACAAGGCTAGAGTAACCAAAACAGCATGGTACTGGTACCAAAACAGATACATAGACCAATGGAACAGAACGGAGGCTTCAGAAATAACGCCTCACATCCACACCATATGATCTTTGACAATCCTGAAAAAAAAAAGCAATAGGGAAAGGATTGCCAATTTAATAAAGGGTGTTGGGAAAACTCGCTAGCCATATGCAGAAAACTGAAAATGGACCCCTTCCTTACACGTTGTACAAAACATTAACTCAAAATGGATTACAGACTTAAGTGTAAGACCTAAACTCATAAAAACCCTAGAAGAAAACCTAGGCAATACCATTCAGGACATAGGCATGGGCAAAGACTTCATGACTAAAACACAAAAAGCAATGGCAACAAAAGCTAAAATTGACAAATAGGATCTAATTAAACTAAAGAGCTTCTGCACAGCAAAAGAAACCATCATCAGACTGAAAAGGCAACCTACAGAATGGGAGAACATTTTTGCAATCTGTGCATCTGACAAAAGGCTAATATCCAGAATTTATAAGGAACTTAATCAAATTTACAAGAAAAAAACAACCCCATCAAAAAATGGGGAAAGGATATGAACAGACACTTCTCAAAAGAAGACATTTATGTGGCCAACAAATATATGGAAAAAACTCATCATCACTGGTCATTAGAGAAATGCAAATCAAGACCACAATGAGATACCATCTCATGCCAGTTAGAATGGCAGTCATTAAAAAGTTAGGAAACAACAGATGCTGGAGAGGATGTGGAGAAATAGGAATGCTTTTACACATTGGTAGGAGTATAAATTAGCTCAACTATTGTGGAAGACAGTGTGGTGATTCCTCAAGGATCTAGAACCAGAAATATCATTTGACCCAGCAATTCCATTACTGGGTATATACCTAAAGGATTATAAATCATTCTACTATAAAGACACATGCACACGAATTTTATTACAGTACTTCTCAACAGCAAAGACTTGGAACCAACCCAAATGCCCATCAATGATAGATTGGATAAAGAAAATGTGGCACATACACACCATGGAATACTATGCAGCCATGAAAAAGGATGAGTTCATGTCCTTTGCAGGGACATGGATGAACCTGGAAACCATCATTCTCAGCAAATTAACACAGGAACAGACAACCAAACACCACATGTTCTCACTCATAAGTGGGAGTTGAACAATGAGAACACATGGACACAGGGAGGACAGCATCACACACCAGGGCTTGTCGGGCCTGTCGGGGTGTGGGGGGCTAAGGGAGGCATAGCATTATGAGAAATAATTTCTCTAATGACCAGTGATGATGAGCTTTTTTCCATATGTTTGTTGGAATGGGATCTAATTAAACTAAAGGGCTTCTGCACAGCAAAAGAAACTACCATCAGAGATGATGGGTTTATGGGTGCAGCAAACCACCATGGCACGTGCATACCTATGTAACAAACCTGCACGTTCTGCACATGTATCCCAGAACTTAAAGTATAATGAAAAATAAAAATAAAATAAAATCATATAGCTACTGTGGAAATGAGTTTGGCAGTTTCTGAAAAACAACAACAACAAAGCAGGCTACTAAACAACACAGCAATTATACGCTTGTGTAGTATTTATCTCAAAGATATGAAGACATAGGTTCATGTGAAAACCTGTACACAAATGTTCACAGTAGTTGTATTTTTAACAGCTAAACTGGAAACAAATGTCTTTTAATGGGTCAAAGGTTAAGCAAACTGTAGTACATCCATACCATGCAATACATATTTGGCAATAAAAAGGAATGAACTCTTGACATAACAACAATCTAGATGAATCTCCAGAAGCTTATACTGAGTGAAAAGAGCTAACGCCACAATGTTACATACTATATACTTCCATTTATATAACATTCTTGGAAACCACAAAATTATAGACATGAAGAATAGATTAGTGGTTGCCAGGGATCCCAGGATGGAGTTAGGGTAGGAGGGAAATGGGTATGGCTATAAAATGGTAACAGAAGGGATCCTTGCAATGATGAAAATATTCTGTATTTTTACTACATCAGGGTCAATATTCTGGTTGTGACATTGTACTATTAGCTGGCAAGCAGCAAGCATGAGATTGAACCCAAGGACCGGGCCTTAATATGTTTTGCCTCCTTAGACGTGAAATGCTTGATGTGGACCTTAAAGTTTAGGTAGTGTTTGGCTCAGAAAAGAGGAGTAGAGAGCCCCTTTCGAGAAGAAAAAAGAGCAACGATAAAACAAGCCTGTCTGGGAAAAAGTAGATTAATTTAAACAGAGAGGAGAGTTAGACAAAGATGGATGGGAAATTCTTCAAGTACAGGCGACACCAGAGTGAAAAGGCCATGGAGAGTGGGCCAATGAGTTAGCCATCTCCTACTGGGAAGGAGGAGTGAAAGTCTTTGAGGAGAGAATAACTCAATAAAAATGAGAGGTTCGAAGTATTTTAGAGAACGTAGCCTAGCACGTTGCTCTTCGATGTCTGTCACAGTGAACACTGTACCTTTTGTAAGACCATTCTTGGAGACCTTCTCTTTACCAAATACCCTATTTCCCTTAGCCCACCCTGATTCATGAATATTCTCCATGCTGTGCCCCTTTCCCAGCCCCTACCACACCTGCATTCTGAGAGGTGGGATAGCCACCCAGTACCACCACTACCAAGATACTATCAACACAAAACAAAACTCCTTACCTTATTTCCTAGATGTGGACTCACAGATACCTGTAAGCATTTTCTCCTTTTTATTCTTTCCCTTGAGATTTTAGATATGCAATTATAGATAAAATTTGATCCTGTTTTTCTCATTTGCTAGTATGAAAGACATGGTCACGAATCTTTATATTATAATTACTTTTCAGTTGTTTCAAACCAGCTATTTTTCCTACCTATATATTTACAAAATTTACAATTTCAAAGAGCTATTTTTCCTACCTATGTATTTACATATTGAGGTTTCTGCTTTCAGAGAGATTTTATTACCTTCTTCTGAGGTACACTTCCGTAAGTTTAGTGACAGTTTGTCAAACCTGCTTTCACTGGATGGATTACCAATGCCTAGTGATAAGACAGTCAAGTAACAAGGGCTCCCTGGAAGAACGTCCAACCAGCCTGCACGCTGAGAGGAGTGCACACAGGGGTGGAGCATCTAGAAGTTTCTACTGTTTGCAGTGAGGAGGAGTCTGGCCTCTCCTGCTCCAAGGTGGTAACTGGGATTCAGTCTGTGATGTGGGAAGCCTGCTAGCAGGACTCTTGTTTTGCTGAGAATCCCTGTTTCCCTTTTTTTTTTTCCCTTTTCACCCAATAATCCCTGTCTTTCTCACCTTCAAAGTATCTGCAAGCCTAATCTTCATGGTCAGGTGACAAGGACCCTGTTTTTAGCTGAACTAAGGAGAAAGTCTGGCAACGCTGATATACAAACAACATAGCACTTGTGCACTCTCAGTTCAAGAGAAATACTACTGCATGATGTACAGTTTTGAGCCTCATTGACCTACTTCTGTCGAAGTGCATGCCACTAGCATGACGTGGGGGATGCTATGAGAACTCTGATTCTTTTTAAAAATGTTAGCAATGACATAGTCCACAGCACCAAGTCAGTGCCTCTTCTCGGGAATCATGAGTCCGTGAGTCATGGGTCACTGGACTCACAGAACCAGAAAGAACAGATTTTCCTGCTTTTGCTTAGTTTTCCTTTTACAGGCCCCATAATTTTTGCAATGGATTGTGTTTCCCCTTTGTTGTGGCTGCTGGTAAATTTACAACCAAATTTGGGGCTCATCTCCAGCGGTTGAATAGTGTCTTATGATATTCATTATGTGTTATCAAACCTCTCGATGTATCCTGTTTTCCTGATTTCATTTTCCCTTTGCTGCCATTTCCTCACCTTTATTTTCTCAATGTATCCCATTGTATGCATGCAGATAGAAAGATAGATAAGATAAGCTGTCTCAATTATCTTTCTAGAATGATTTGGAGACACGAATAAATCAATAATAGTCTTCATAACAACATCAATCATACTTACTCCAATAATGTGCTTTTTCTCATGCTTGCTTTAGAGTTTGTAATTGAACCTCTGAAAAACTGCTCAAGGCACAATCTACTCCATTTTTAGGCATTTTCCAGGTGAGACATGGCCTTCATCCCAAAGGCCCTGATACCCTATAAACCAAAAATAAAATCCAAGGTCACAATGACTGAACGAATCCCCTCTTGGCCAAGGGGCCCAAGAGAAACTTGAAAAACTGAATTTCCAGCCATGACAGTGAAGGGAGGTTGGACACGCCTCCTTATAGCCCCTCTGTTTGTAGTTTAGGCACAACTGACCAGCATTAACATTAAAACAGAGATCATAAGACTGACCACACAGACTCTTTGTAGAAATAAAATACCAAATTCCATCATGACTTTAGTATAGCATCATGTGGCAGATAGCAGACCCTAAAAGAAATCAAAATGTTTTACTCCAAAATACATTCTTTGACATATTTTGAAATGGCTCTCCAAAGTGATCTTTTCAGGAGGAAATTTGGTTCTGGAGACAATCTCCATTAATGCAGCCAGACCTTCTCTTTCCAGACCTTTCCCAGATCTCGGAGAAATTAAATGAGAGTTTAATTGACACATTTAAGGTCTAAAAAGAGACATTTACTATCTATTCTCTCTGAAGGCTGCTAACTGGAGGCTTCAGAACAAGAACCTTGGCCTCCACATCCTCTTTTATCTTAACTAAAACATTTCTTTCTACTGATTTCAAGTCTTTAGACAAAGCTTAACTCTTGCAACAATTGCCAATCAGAAAATCTTTGAATCTACTTAATGACCTGACATCTGCCCCTTGAAGATATCCCTCCTCTTTAGGCTGAACCAATATACACATTCTGCATATTGATTTATGATTTTACCCATAATTTCTGTCTCCCTAAATTACATAAAACCAAACTGTATCCCGACCACCGTAGGCAACTTTCTCAGGACTACTTGGGACTCTTTCTTGGGTCATGGTCACTCATATTGACTCAGAATAAGCCTCCTTAAATACTTCAGAGTTTGGTTTTCATCCCAATTTAGAGAAAAAGCTTGCAGTTTTTAAAGACCCAAAAACTGACCTAACGCTGTACAAATTTTAGTCACATATTTCACAGAACAGTTGTAGGATCTGTAGACGTTAGAGAGGACCCTATCAGTGTATGGAGTTAGAGCAGTAGGTGAAGGTTTCACAGAGAAGATGAGACAAAATAAACCCTGTGGAGCAGCTGGAATTTGCATTTTCATGATCCTCTCTTTGTTGTCTGTTTTA
This sequence comes from Theropithecus gelada, assembly GCF_003255815.1. Taxonomy (NCBI): domain Eukaryota; kingdom Metazoa; phylum Chordata; class Mammalia; order Primates; family Cercopithecidae; genus Theropithecus; species Theropithecus gelada. The sequence continues at coordinate 9,820,629 of NC_037680.1, forward strand.
TTTTATTCTCCTATACTCAATTTCTAGTCCACATGCTTCACGTTTTGAGGAATTACAAGTGATAAGAACTTCCGTACCCAGAAGCAGTGCCCCGAGAAACCCTCATGCAAATCATCAGAGAAAGAAATCAATGGCAGACTAGTTGTGAAAATAGTTTGACTCACTTCCTTTAGGTAAAAAGACTTTATTTCAGAGTCATACTCTAAATTAAGTGTAGATATTTACTTACTTACATAAAAATGTCCTTTTTCTGACTCCCCACTGTTAGATTTCGATGCTTGCTGGGTGAGATGAAGACTCTAGCTAAGGAGGGGAACGCTGTACAGAGAGTAGTGCTGTACAGAAGGAATTGAGGGTGACTATGGGTACTAAGTCTGTGGGAAAGGAGAAAATTAAAGAGGGCAGCAAGACTGCATGTATGAACTGCTGCTTGGATAGCCTTGGACAGAATCAGGGAAGTCAAGAGAAGCAAAGGTTCTATCGCCATGGGCTGTTGATGCTAATAGCAAGCGACACAAAATCTGGAAAGGAAAGTGTACAACTTCTAAGGTGAGCCCTTTGCTCGCTCTCTCTCCACAATGACAGATGCTCTTAGTACATCCGACAGCAGCTTCGGCCACGAATTTTCAAACAATGCAATCCATCACTTGGACACTGAGACAGGCCCCGCCTGGAGAATCACTGCCCTGGGGACTGAAGGAATCTGACTCACAGGCATACAATGAGTTAGCAAGGAAAACAGTTTGCCTAGAGGTGCTGCTGCCTTCCACTGTCGGGCCACATGCATTAATTCCTCACTGAGAGCAGATGGTTGTCCTGAATTAGAACACCTCTAAGTGCACAATGCATGGTGAGCAGCAACGGCAGACACAGAGCAGCTCCGTGGAGAAATCTGGGCTCCAGGCTGAAGCAAGGCCTTGGCAGCCTCAAGGACCCCAGTGTTAAAAAGGAACAACAGCTATCAGAAAATTAAAAAAAAAGTCATGCAAATAACCATGCCTGAGCTATTAAGCATGTTCTTTAGATTAATGCTGCCAAACCAAATCAGAATGGCATTGCATGACAGCAGGGAAGCGGCCTGCTGGGAGGAAAGCAAACTAAAAAGCAAAGCAGGCTAGTAAAGGATCAGTCTCTGCTCAGATGCAGGGGTCTCTTGTCCTCTGTGGCTAGGTGGGTGCCACTTATCACCCTGGCAGAGAGACAAAGAGGCAAAGACAAACACTGCTTCCGATGCCTGTCCTGCCCGTCTTTGTGACAGCCGCTTCTTCCATCCAAGGCTTCCCTTGACTGGGGTACAGAGGCAGCCAGCAGTCCAGAGCAGCCAAGGTTAAATGCCCTTACCTGGGAAGCTGGACAAATTCCTGAACACAGCTTTTGGAGATAACGTGGCAGTAGTGTCAGGCCTCTGAGCCCAAACTAAGCCATCATATCTCCAGTAACCTGCACGTACACATCTAGATCTCCTGAAGCAACTGAAGATCCACAGAAGTGAAAATAGCTTCACTGATGACATTCCACCATTGTGATTTGTTTCTACCCCATCGTAACTGATCAATGTTCTTTATAATCTCCCCCACCCTTAAGAAGTTTCTTTGTAATTCTCCCCACCCTTGAGAATGTACTTTGTGAGATCCACTCCTTTCCCCTAAAACATTGCTCTTAACTCCACTACCTATCCCAAAACCTGTAAGGACTCATGATAATCCCACCACCTTTACTGACTCCTTTTTCGGACTCAGCCCTCCTGCACCCAGGTGAATAAACAGCCTTGTTGCTCACAAGGCTGTTTGGTGATCTCTTCACACGGACACGTGAAACAGGTAGAACTTGTTCTGAGCATCAAGGGAGCCTTGGCCAGCATGAGAGATGCAGGTACTCTGAGAACAGTTGCCATTCAATGGCCTTTCCAATCAATATTCCTTAACTATTTATTCTACATTTATTTAGAGAAGAAGAGAAAAACATTTTCTATTACACAAATTGTATAGGTAATTTAAATTCAGAATATAAATTACATTTTACCCGGGAAAATTGTTCGGAAACATGAAAAACAGAAAAAAAAATTCTTTTAATTTTTTTGGTTTCCACTTGAAAACATTGGTAAGAATCTTTCCTGCTTTCTGTGCTTTCTATTATTTTTATTTTATAAATTTTAAACTAATAGAACTATTCATGATTTAAATTTAATAATAAATAAATAAAGTAAATCACCTATTCCTAGTAAATGACCCTACTAGTTTCATAATATCAATGAATTTTAACAGGTCCTCAATATAGAAGACTGTCGGTTGGCGTGTGACAGATTTGCGGCATTGCCTGAATTTAACAATTTGAACAAAAGGACATAAAAACTGAACACAGTTGATGAAGTGTAAATGAGTCAAACTTTCATGTACAGAGTCAAGGCTGCAGTCAGTATTACATAAACCAAAGTTACTTGCAAGTTAAATTAATTGAGAAGCAGAGAGGGTGTGCTTGAGAGAGAGAGAGAGAGAGAGAGAGAGAGAGTGTGTGTGTGTGTGTGTGTGTGTGTGTGTTGGTCTTCAAAGAAAACAAACAAATGTGTAGAACAAGCCTGAGAAGGGAGTTCTCAGGCCCCATGGACAATGGAGAGAGTAGTCTCCACTACGGATGTGCCACTTCCTGCCCCTTTGTGGGTAGTTCTCCTCTTAAACCAATCACTTCCTTCCCTAACATCACCTTTACTTTGAACTAGTCTGAGTACACTTCAGTTACTTATAACGAGTGGGAAGTTTTAAGACTGATGTGGTGTGTGCGTGTGTGCGTGTGTGTGTGTGTGTGTATGTTGAACAATCTCAGAGTGTTAGGGAGATTTTTAAAGGAAGGAAATGAGAGAAAGGCAACTCAATGGCCAAACAGGTTTATTTACAAGAATAAGCCTGCGAGGGCTGCCAGTCAGGAGTCTGGCTGAGACCCTGACTGCTCTTAAACTGAGGTTTTCATAATCCAGTTTCTATAGGGGAGGGGTTGGGGAAGCGCTGGCAGGTTGGAACTGTAAGGGGCGGCGGAGGGATATAGTTAGGGCCAGTCAGGCTTTGTTATGGTCAGAGTTGTTACACTCTGTTAAAGGTATAAGCGAGGTTGACCTTTGCTTTTTTTTGGGAACAGTGTCACCAAGGTAGGAAACACAAGATACCAAGGTAGAAAAATGTCATTGCTATTGTTAATTCTCACACAGCAGAGGAAACTTAGAAATCAGTTCAAGGGAAGGGGCTGGCAGAGGGGTTTCCTAAGTCTTTGGAACAAATCAATCCAAGTGCTAAACAACACGGAGACGACATTTATTGAGCACCTACTAAGTACTGGGTTGGGGAGAGAGGTACAGTCCCTTAGGCCAGTGATGCCAGGAGCCCAGGCATTCTATTAATACCCTGTAGCAATCAGTAATGGAAGGGAGAGCTTGCCCAACTGGTGGTTCTGAGGCTGACAGGAGACTAGAGTGTATGGCTGCATGAGTATGCCACGGCCAACGCGGAAGCCATGCAGATAACGTGCCAAGGCCAAGGGTAATGCATTATGTTCCAGGACAGTGACATCAGAAGGTGAGTAGAGAAGGCAGCCCAATTTTGGTGGGGTTCTCACTCTTCCTCAACTGGCTGTTACATCTAGGTAGCAAGAGAAAGATGGAAAAATTACTCAGCAACACCTAAAGCCCTGATTGATCTATCCACTGTGGAAACTCTGTAAATGTCAGCTCTAAATCCTCCTTATTCTGGAGTATGACTTTCATTGTCTTTTAGGGTATTCATGTCAATGTCTATAAGGAAACAGACAAACATAGTTATTGGCAAATATGTAGATTAAATACATTGGGTGGATGGAGGGGTAAAGTGGTCTTAGAGGAGTAGACAATAAGGGTGTATTGAAGTTATAATGACAACTCTTTGAAGGATTCACTGGTTCTTCCTGGGAGAGGTAAGACTTCTAGACACTCCCTCTTGAGTTCAGCAGACCAGATGTTCAGGCCACACTGTTAAGTCGAAGGAAAAAAAAATATAGCCTCAGTAAGGCACTAGAAATGGGATCATTGATATTTTGTCAAGCTCAGCCTCCTACCCAAAATACAAACAAAACTTTGGTAGTTGTTCAGTATGAAGAAAACAGTTGCGGTGTGTTATCAAATCCTGTGAGAGACTAAAGCTTCAGATTAATCAATAACACAATCTGACTTCTGTCTTAGTGAATTAGGCCCAAGGGCTAGAAATCTTTCTGAAAATCAAGAGAAGTATTCCACTGTATCAGGGCTGATCATGTTTCCATTGAATCTGGCCCTGTTAAGAGAAAGGCCTTGGTGATAAAATAGGTGTTCTCAGATCCTATATCATGGTTTTCCTCCTGATTCAACTCTTGGGGCAGGGAGTGTGATGGGGAACAAGTTTGTTAAGCTTTGTACATAAAAGGTATACCTTCAGAAACATAAAACGTCATTTTCAATACAGCACTTTATAAACTAAATAGCCCCCCAACCCCAAATTTTAACAAGCAGTCTGCCTTTAATACTTGAAAACCAAAATTGCTTTCTGTTTTAATCGATGAAAACCAAGCTTTAGCTTATAAATGGATTTTTCCCAGAATTCTTTATAAACCACCGAAAGTGGATATTTATAATGGAAGTCCACTTGGTTCTTCATAAAGCTAATTTAGGCTGGATAATTCCCTTCAGGCAGCAGTAGGCATTTTTCTCTTCAGCTCTTGTATAATTAATACCAAGATACAAATATATTCCTATCTATTTCAGGGGGTGCAGAAGTGGTGAGAAAAAAAAGAAGGGGAGATGATACTAGTGTCAAATGAATTCTCTAATACATTTCCCCACTAGAGGGAAAGATAAATTAAATGTGCAATAAAAATTTAATAGCGAACAGTGATTGCACTATAGGAACCCTGATAGAAATAAGCATAATGGCATAATAAATTTTCTTGTGTGAGAAATGATTATTTGGAGCTTTAAGCTTTGACAATTCTTGTAAATCTTATCTGTTTGTTAGCAATTAATAATATTAAATTGCTTCACATCTCCCTAGATAAACATCAGCAAGCTCTCAAATCATTGTTGAAGAAATGCATAATCTACTGCACATCATCAGAGTTTTCTAAAATTTCCGAGATATTAAATAGCACTGTTCCAAGGAGAAATAAAAGCAATTTGATCTTTAATACTGATACAAATAGATCCACAAATATTTGTTAAACCCGACTTTGTGCTTAGTAGAGATAGCTAGCTGTCCATCAAAATCCATTTTTGTATTTTAGGGTATAAATCTGTGCCTGGGAAGTGGTTGCCCAGGATAGGAGTATATCACATCCCCAGTCTCCTATGCCTCTACTGTGACCATACGACTCATCTCTCCGATAACACTGACTGGAAATGATGTTTGCATTTGTAAGCTAAGTTTTAAGGATAGGACCATGGGTTGGGCGCGGTGGCTCACGCTTGTAATCCCAGCACTTTGGGAGGCTGAGACGGGTGGATCACGAGGTCAGGAGTTCGAGACCAGTCTGGCCAACATGGTGAAACCCTGTCTCTACTAAAAATACAAAAATTAGCTGGGGGTGGTAGTGGGCACCTGTAATCCAAGCTACTCAGGAGGCTGAGGCAGGAGAATCATTTGAACCCAGGAGGCAGAGTTTTCAGTGAGCTGAGATTGCGAGACTGAATCTCAAAAACAAACAAACAAAAAGGGACCACTTGGCTCTTCGGCTCTTTCAACTTCTCCAAGCTCCTGGTAGAAAACAACAAAATCCTAAAATAGGAAGAACCACACATTGAGAGGAGCTGGCTCTGAGTCTACATGTGGCAAAAAGCTGTTCATGAACAGGAACAAGAATGCCAGCCTTGCTTAAGTGAGTAAGATCTAGACTTCTGTTACATTTCAGCCATTACACATCGGTGAGTCTATTTGTCACAGCATGTTTGCCCTGTCTGACTACTAGAATAGCATTCTTACAGACTTCATGAGATACATAAAGAAGTGAAAGACATTGCTCTTCTTACAAAAAATTACTTTACTCTGGTTAGGGAAACAAAGAATATGTGCAAGAAAAGTAAAACATCATAAAAATAGGAAATGATAGTTTAAGAGATGTCAGAGGATAGTACAAGAGTAAATTCACAACTAACTGGCATTGGCACAAAGTACTAGGAGTTCAAAGGTAAAAACCTAAATATGTATTTGGAAAATATCCATAGGAAAATGGTGGGTTCTACTGGTGAGAGCTTCAAGCTATGCTGCTGATAATCAAATCACCTTCTGGGAAATTCTTCATTTGAATAAATAAACCTAAAGCTCCTGGTATCCTTAATTCTTTTAGATATTGATATAGTTTGTGTATTTGTTCCCACCCAAATCTCATGTTGAATTGTATTCCCCAGTATTGGAGGTGGGGCCTGGTGGCAGGTGATTGGATCATGGGAGTGAATTTCTCATGCATGGTTGAGCACCATTCCCTTGGTGCTGTACTCACAATAGTGAGTTCTCATGAGACCTGGTCGTGTAAAAGTGTGTGGCACACCCCCACCTCTCTGTCTTGCTCCTGCTTTCGCCATACGACGTGCCTGCTCCCCCTTCACCTTTTGCCATGATTGTAAGCTTCCTGAAGCCACCCTAGAAGCTGAGCAGATGCCAGCACCATGCTTCTTGTAAAGCCTGCAAAACTGTGAGCCAATTAAACCTCTTTTCTTGTAAATTACCCAGTCTCGGGTATTTCTTTATAGCGATGCAAAATCAGCCTAATACCTATGTGTTCCAGAATCTCTGATTTGCCTGCAGTTGTAAGCTTATTTATTCTTGTAATGCCTACTTTTGACCTGATTAGACCATTTATGTTCTAATTTTGTTGTTGTTTCCTTAAAACATCATGTTATGATCAATCTCTTCCCTTTCAGTGTAAAATGATTTCTATTTCACTGATTCCATTTCATTCAGGAAGTAAGTTTGTAAATTCTAGCTAAAAGAGACTCAGTTCAAATTTCAGCTCAGATTAGAAGAGTTCCAGAAATAAACATGATGTATTCATATTATTTTTAAAGCTTCTTATTAAGTGTTACAATTTGCTAGCCACAGTGGATGTAATGATGAACACCATGTAGACCATAGCCTTTTGGTATTTATATTCTAATAAACTTCCTCCAAAAGAGGAGGTCATATCATAGACAGAAAGAACTAGATACATGAAGCCTGTAGGCCTGAAGATGACTCAGTGGTCAAAAGATAACTGTCTTCTTTAAATCTTTAACGGTTTTTTCCCAGGGAATAGAGATCAGACTTATTTCTCATGGCTTTTGCCCACTGATATGGACAGTGGGCACTGTCAGTCACTCAAAAAATGTATTTTGAATGAATGAATGTCATCCTGAGCCTACGAACTTGAATCAATTCCAGATATTTTTCATTTGCTGTAAGAAATGGCACATAACTTGGTCATCTAATTGCTGTGATCTTTCAGGGGAAAAAAAAAAAAAAAGTCAATCTAAGGACCAGGACCACTGGTAATAGCCATACGAAGAAGGATTTGGGTTTGATATAAAGATGCAATTTCTAAAAGTCAGAGTGTTCAAACATGCATGGCCTTACTTTCTGAAAGGAATTAAGTTTTCAGGCATCATGGACTAAATGACAGAGATATGAGGCGGAAGACATTCAGACATTGGAGGTTCTCAGGCAAGGGCTCAAGATACTCCGAGCTGAATCTTCAGTAAAAATGTAGGGTTGGCTGGGAATTAGCAAAGCAAAGGCCCTAGGGTCCCTGGGGGATGAGGTAGGGGAAAGAGCTAGACAGGAACCAGGACCCCATAAATAGTCCACAGGGTAGAGCTCGAACACCAGAAAAAACTAAGGAACTTAATTAAGGGAGAGAAACCTCATTGGAGGCTCTGTCATGTTGAGTGGGCCACCCAGAAAATGGTATGCTTGGGACCACACAGATACTGAGAACTCATCCCTTAGCCCTGAATACAAGGTCTGCTTGGCCGTGAAAAGCAGTGTGTGTGTTTTAGAGGAAACCAAGGCTCTTGGCAGTCCTGGTGGAAACATTTGACTCTGCCCTGGGAGTTTCTCTTAATTCTGTGCCCTATCAGACAGAGGTAGTGAAAAACGAAGGGTCTTCTGGAATGTTTAATAGCTCTGCGACTTTGGGAAGTCCACCCTGACCTTCAGTTTCATCGGCCAAAGGAGGACAACAACATGAAGCTGGGAGGGTGGTGTGAGAATTAAACAAGAATTGGCTCTGATCTGTGCTAGGTGCCTAATCAATGTATTGCTTCTTTTTTCCCTTCTAGCCTTGAAATTTTATAATTCTTTCTCCATGAGAAGCTTCAAAATCTTTTTATTTTCAAGTCAAGCATGGTGGCTCACGCCTGCAATCCCAGCACTTTGGGAGGCCAAGGCTGCTGGATCACCTGAGGTCAGGAGTTCGAGGCCAGCCTGGCCAACATGGAGAAACCCCATCTCTACTAAAAATACAAAATTAGCCAGGTGTGGTGGTATATGTCTGTAATCCCAGCTACTCAGGAGGCTGAGACAAAAGAATCGCTTGATTTTTTTTATTTTCATTTCCTCTTAGGAGCCGCTAATTTATCATTTGAGAAAGTCAAGTGGTATTTATAGATCCATGAAACTGGAATGTGCTGTGTAAACTAAGATGAAGGCAAAGCCAGGGCTTTTGGTTGCCCCCTTGGGATCCCAGTTTGGCTATTTTGTAGACCCAACTAATTTTTCTCCATGTCTGCTAGTGTTACTCTAAATTAAGATGTAATGCATTCTGGAAGTTCATTGGCATTTGAAGGGTCTTCTCTAAACTGTATCTAAATCACCTAGAGTTGATGCAGCATTCTAGGAAGGACAAACATGTATTTTTACATTTAGTTCAGAACGTGGCAGAAAAGCTGAGGTTGTCATGTGTTCTTTTCTTCATCCAGAAAATCTCATTGCACAAGCATAATTCTCTTCTCGCCAGGAGTCACCAGGCTTGCATCAAACAAAAGTGTGTTGGCATTACAATAATCAAAGCAGGAGCAAAATGTCCTTCAATTTTCACGTTCCTTTCAAACCAAACAAAATATGGCCCGATGCACATCTATTCCAGACAAGGCATTCCCATGGGAGTGGGGGTAAAATGTCCTAATGCATTTTCAATTTACAAAGTAACTTTCCCTATATTTAGATCAGTCCATTTATATCGGAGTTCAAAAATTCAAGAGAATCTGGCATCTTTCCTCCCTAGCACGATTATGTTTTTCAAAGAATTCTGTTCTCAAAAATTTTTACCCTTCTCTCAGAAATAGGCTCTTCAGTTGGGGTATTTTAAGCTATGTAAATGTTTCTTTATTTTCATACTTACAAACTGTCTAACTCACTTTGTTAGTGCATGGTTTTGCTTTTCAAAGGATCTGTTTACGATGCATACAACAAAACCAAGTAATCATGTTGCCACCCACACCCAAGATTAGAAAAATGATCATTAGTGCTCACAATAATCATTTCAGGCCACATAAAATCAAAATAATGCCTTATGATCCATCCAAGACTATCAGATCTGAGTTGTTTATGTTTATATATTTTATTCTATAATAAATCCTTGATATGTGGGTAAGTCATTTGTCTGCAATACATTCTAAGATGAATTAGGTGGGCTTTTTTGTTTTGTTTTGTTTTGTTTTAGATAGTCACATAAGGAGGGCAGGGGCAGGATTAGAAAACATTAAAAGACTTGGAAAATGCTCTAAAATAAACATAGGGCATCAAAGAGAAATACAGTATTTAAGAGCAAGGATGAGGAAAAGAAGACAATCACATAAAAATGTTTTATTTCTCCATGTTGGTGGTCAGAAGTGACCCAAGGGCTAAGTACCACACCACAGAAAGATTTTTACAAAGTAGGTAACATAATATTTCTGAATTAGAGTTTTGGGATGTAATTCATGTTAAGTGGTTAGTTCAGGCTTTCAGGCAGTTTGCACTTTGAAATCAGAGTCATTTCTGAAATCCTATGAGAATTCAGTTTTTAATTTCCTAAGAAATAACTGATTTGCCCGAAAATCAAATGTTGGAATTGAAAGGGGCAGATTTTTAGTTAAATCATGTTATAGTTGATTCTGTGAGCACCCATATTAGTTATTTCCGGTTGTCAATATACCTCAAAACACCTCGTGCTGGCCGGGCGCGGTGGCTCACACCTGCAATCCCAGCACTTTGGGAGGCCGAAGAGGGTGGATCCACCTGAGATCAAGAACTCGAGACCAGCCTGGCCAACATGGTGAAATCCCGTTTCTACTAAAAATACAAAAAATTAGCTGGACATGGTGGCAGACACCTGTAATCCCAGCTACTCAGGAGGCTGAGTCAGGAGAATCACTTGAACCCAGGAGGCAGAGGTTGCAATAAGCTGAGATTGTGCCATTGCACTCCAGCCTAGGCATCAAGAGCGAAACTCCATCTCAAAAACAAACAAAAAAACCAAAACACTCCTTGTGCTGTGCTGAAGTCTTGGTTGAGAGAGAATTGCGGACATCGGGGCATGCTGGAGCCCTACCTCAAAGGGCACTGAGCACAATTAACCAACAAGCAGGGAAGGGAGGCAGCAGGTAAGAGCAGGGATGTGCCTGCTGAGCCGCTCCTCACCCTTGACCATGGGCAGTGGACAGGGATCATCCAGGTCTTCACAAAAGTATAGACAGCTTTCCAGATGGAATGGAGGCTTAGATGCCTAAAGAATAGATGTCTGTTAAATAGACTAACAACATCAAGAGGGCAGAGGATGATGAAACAAAGACTAAAAAGATACGGAGGCTGAAGAACTGGGTTCAGAAGAGAATTCTATGGGGCACCAGCAGGCACCTTAGAATCTTGCCTTGGATTTATGGAGGCTTGCAGAAATAGAAGTGGCATGTCCAAACCATCATCTTCATTACTATTCATTGTATGTGCTTACATGAACTGAGGACTGTGGGTGCATTGTTATCACAACAGGGCCATGGGACATGACTAATGGAAAGACACCAACAGCCACAGATAAAGGATGCAAAAGTTATATCTGAACCGAAATTTTAAAATTTATAGAGATAGTTATTGACAGAGGCAACATAGCATGCTCCCAGATGGAAGTAAAGGCTCCCCATGTCTACAGTCTTGCATGGAGGTGCAGGTACTGTATCACACACCAAGTGACCATTTCCCTAAATGCAAGGAGCTCACAGCTGCCATCCACATGGTACTAGTGTGTATTGGGAGGGAATTTACTATACTCTCCTGACCCCTCCCCATATTTCTGATCTGGAGATTCTTGTTCAGTCTGCCTTTTCACCACATACAAGGAACTGCTCTAAAACCACTCAAGTAAGCATTTGATTGGATAAATCCACGACCTTGTCCAAACACATAGCATCCCTTAGGAGGTCCAAAGATCAGGCCTGTTTTAGGTCCATTTCTACAGAGGACATGGTTTACATGTTTACTCTAAAAACCTGAAGCTGGTATTTCCAACCCAGACTAGTCTGGAAATGGTGACTTCTGGGGAAGGATCTGTTTGAAGATTTCATTATAAGTTTCATCCAGTCTTCAGTTTGATTACTTTTAGGCCTGAACTGACTTCTGGTGCCCCCAGCTGAGCTAGGCTAGCTGGCAAGTGGAGGCCTAATAACAGATCCACTTTCAATCAAAAGGTCATTGCTGTGCTTGTTGATAAATACTGCATGTGTGACTCCTGTTATTTATTTAACCTTTAATAATGCTCACTACACCTGCATTTCTGGGGCCTGTGGTTAAAGTTTAGGAATCAGTCCACTTGATTATGAGTTTAGAGACCCAAATTTAGTCCTAGTACCAATGGTACCAACAGAGCAGTAAATTAAGTAGCTTCACATCTCAAGTGACTTTCTTCATCTACAAAATAAGGCAATCGAACCTTTTGTAGTTCATGAGCATAGATGAGTGGGTGTTCACGCACGTGTGTGAGACGTGCCACCCTCACATTGGCACATTACCCATCTGACCTGAAGAAAAAAATATTAAATGAAAAACATTTTAAATAAATAAATAAAATAAGGCAATTGGACTAGGTTAATGTTTATCCAAGATTTTCCTGAAGTTTCTCACTGGGCTCACCTGATGTGGTTATAGAAAAGTAAATCTTTGCGGACTCATCCCCGACTTAGATTCAGAATCTTCGGAGAAGGGGTCTGGAATATTTCACTTGCAGCAAATTCCCCTAGGGACACTGAACCATCAGGTCATTTCTGAGGTTTCATCGATCTTTGACATTACATGAGGACAAGGACAAAGTAATATTTCTATTGATCTGACATGACTATATGAATAGGGTTAATTCTAGCAATTTGGTCACCTTCGCGTGCTTTATATCAGGTGATTGAGTCATCAAGCATAGAGATACTATGGCAACTGTTGAAGAAGCTCAGAATTTTAAGCCAAGATGACCTGGGTTCAAATCCTGCTTAATTTCTGCTCTAATTCTCTTCCTTCCTGATTCCCTAAGCCTCCATTTCCCAATCTGTTAAGCATGTGTGATAACAATGCCTGTGTCTTAGGCAGTACCATCACAAATGTTTCCATAAAAGAGAGCTTAGGAAAGGCAATTGTAAGAGAGGGATAGTGTAGGAAGTGAAGGGCGGGGAATGGGATGGAGGACTGATCTTGAAACTTCATTTGCCTAAGAAGGTCCATGTGAGGTGACTTTGGCAAAGGTAGGAGGATGGGAACTGATGGAGATTTACTATCACTACTTGTGATGATTATGAAGATTAATAAGGAAATAAGGATATTTTTCATAGATTTTTCTGACACAAACAATGATCAATGAGTAACAGCTCTTATTAAGTTGAACCATATGAAATTGCTAATTTTCAACTCTTTTTGACTGTCTAAATGGCAGTTTCATATGGTTTAAAAATAATATAATTTAATATTGAAATCCCAGTATGATACAATGAGTTTATTTTTCCCAAATTATTCATGTCATTTTCAAGTAAGAAAAAGTGAGAGAGGTATCACTGAATATATAACATGTTTTTTCTTTTATAATGTTTTTTTTCTTTTAATGAAAATTCAAAAGGCTTCACCTCAAGTCACACTACCATCATTTTTCTAAGTAATGATACAATAAGAAGTGAGGTAGCAGGTGGGAGTTGTGATAGAAAACACCCAGGAGGATGTCAGATGAGAGATTCTTACGCCTTGTTCTAACGATTATAATAACAGCTATCTTTCTTGTTGAGCGCACCCTGTCTCTGCGACTTTAATGATGACATGGATGCCTAATCGGGTGTTAATGTGACCCATCGACACCACTGGGTGCTTAAAAAGTCACACACTTTCTGCCTGCTGGTAATGGATGGTTCTGCATTTCCTTTCCTTAGAGGCCATCTTATAAACAAGAACTAGTCATATGGGATATAAAAATTATTAACAGTCTTAACTGAACTATTAATATTATGTTACTAACCAGACAAGATATCAATCTAATTTGCTAATTTCATATTCACATTTTATCTAATAGCTAAAATGAAGAATAAATCATGTTGACTCTCATATGTTTATGCTCCATGTTTTTAAACCTTGTGGGTGTGGATGTCTCTATTGAAATTTATTTTCTGTAAGTTCTCATAGAATATCTGGAAAGCTTGCTAAAAGGAAAAATGGAACCGTAAGGTTTTCCAGGCCATGATGACTCACACTGAACATCTCACCCAGCAGATATAACATTTGTTACTACCTGAGTCCAAATACTCAAGATGTCACATAAAAATATGAGAACTCAGACTGGGAAAATAAGCCCGAATATTTTATTAGAAACCCAGAATTGCAAAGAACCCAGGGCTGACTAAACACATCCATGATTACTATTGGTCTATACTGATTCATTAATTCAATCATTTTATCTCTCAGGTGGCAGGAGAAAGCATAGAAGAAAAGCATTCTTTCAAAAATAGATTAGCGAGGATTTTCTTGTGTACTTCATATTTGTTTTGTTGGTGGTGGTGTTTAATTGAAAGAAGATGAAAGGAAGAGAGAGATCTTTACCTAAATTTTTCCACACCTCCATCTCTGACTTGATCTCTGCACCAATCCTTGGCAACCCCGAGGAGATTATATTTGTGTGTCTTTCTGGGTCTGATGTAAGTGAGGAAAGAAAGCTGAACTGAGAACTAATAATAATGGACTTGGGACAGTAGTGACCTGAGCTCTTAAACTGCCTTTAATTTGATCTAGTGTGATATATTTAAGCATCATGAGAGGGTAAAGAAAATACTATAGGAAAGACAAGAGAGAAACAAAAAAAGGAACCCTCAGTTCCAGTCCTGGTTCAGCTTCTGACATAGGACCAGGAAACAGAGAAAAAGAAAACCCTTAATAAAAAAAAAGGCAGGGAAGCACACTAGCCAGGCTGAGACTGGGCAGCAACTCTGAAGGCAATGATGTGGAAGTCTTGGCACATTCAGGGATGTGACGAGATGATGTGTTAGGATAGTCTCATGGAGTTCATGGAGTTTGGGATTTTCAAGAACAGCAGGATTCAGGAGGCTAAAGCAGAGGTCAGTAAACTATAACAACCAAAAATCGAATCCAGCCCCACCCCGTTGTTTGCATGGTATCTATGCTGCTTTCATGCAACAATAGCAAATGGAATCAAGTAGTTGCAACAGAGACCATGTGGCCCACAAAGCTGAAAATGCTTAGTAGCTGACCCTTTACAGAAGTTTGTTGATGCCTGGGGTAGAATAATTCAGAAGGAAGGTCAGAATGTTACAACAAAAGTAGGAAATTGGGAATGAACATACTACATTAAAAGACAAAAAGGACAGCAATCTGCCCTAAACAGAAACCCCTAGAAGTAAGGAGTGGGGAGTCAGGGGTGTCGCCTTGCAAAATTCACACTATGGAGTCTTGAGGATGAGATCAAAGAATTTTGACTTCATTCTCTAGGTAGTAAAAAAAAGAAAACAAAACAAAAGAGCCACTTCAAGATTTTTCACTAGTAAGAATGCCAGTGATGTTTTAATTTAGTTACTGTATGTGAGGTGAGATGAGCTAAATAGGAAATCTCCAGAAAAACGACCCTCAGTGTGCGCAATGGAGAAAACTGGAAATGAACCAACTCAGGTACAGACCTAGGATTCCCTACACCTCAGGCCAGTTCAAAGATCGTTGCGTCTTTGTAAAAGTGAAACATTTATCAATATATGTTTTTAAGGCGAGTAATTTAGGTTTTCCTAGTCCAGACATTTTTCTTTTCCTACCTTATTTTTTCTACTTTTTTCCCTTAACATCCATATGCCTTGGCTAGTTGTGATCAGTTCTTAAAGCTGGAGGAGACATCTGTTGCTGAGCGTTGGTCACTGCTCAGTAACCTGCCTGTAAGTTAATAATGGCAGGCGATCACCGAATAATAACTGTTACTTTCTTCATAATGTCCCTGAAGCATTATTAAATGTGGCACTTACAGCTCCTTATATGCAATTTACCTCTGTAAAAGGTCATCTGCAAAAATAATACTTAAAAATATGCCACAAGGAAGTGTGCAATTACATGCTGAGCCATTCATTACCAGCACATGCCTACACAGAATACGTCCCATTTTAAATTTAGCCACTACCTCTTAAAACTGGCAATGGAGTTGTCTTTGATGCATCTTCACAGCAGAAAACATCCTGTCTCCCTCACTTTTCTGCATGTTGTAAAGCCATACCTTAGCTCCAAAATGCTAAGAAATCAAAGGCTGAAGCAGGTGATGCTTACTCTCAGTGAGTCCCGTTGCTCTTTCTCATCCCTGAAAGATAACAAGGGTATTCATGCTTCTCCCAGACTCCCCAGGTGCACCTACCCTAACCATATTTTAGTGTTCTCCTTTCCGCAGTATCTTATGCTCTGGACTTTCCTCAATTCCTGCTCTTCCCCAAAAAACCAACATGTCAAGGAGGTTCCAGGTTAAGATGGTAGATTAAAAATAGAAATCTAATTTTACATCCTTTGTATTAGTCAGCTCAGGCTCCTATAACAAAATTCCGTAGACTGGGTAGCTTCAACAACAGCCATTCATTTATCACAGTCCTGGGTAGACTATGAGGCTGGGAAGTCCAAGATCAAGGTGCTAGAAATTTAGTTATTAGTGAGGGCCTCTTCCTGGCTTACAGATAGCAGTCTTTGCACTGTATGCTCACATGAAGACAATGATGCCTGTTTTTTCTTTTTCTTTTCATAAGAACATTATAATTCTGTCATTGAGACCTCATCCTAATGACCTTGTCTAAACCTAACTACCTTCCAACGTTCCCACCTCCAAATACCATCACATTGGAGGTTATAACTTCAACATACGAACTTAGGCAACACAACAATTCAGTCATAACACCTTCTTAAAACATCTCTAAATTTAAAACAAAAGGATAAAAAGATGTATAACCACAAAGAGAATGAGAATATAAAAAGTAGCAAAAGCAAAAATATTTTGGAACCTGGAAAGAAAATTAATGAAAGACAGCAAAGTTCTGAGTCTACAGTGAATAATGTAAAAAATCAACTTAATTTATACCAGATAATCCTCAAAACTTGCAGGAACTGATAGCGCCACATATTTATGAAGTTAGCAGTGAAAGGGGGCACTTAAAATGAGGAAGAATCAAGTCAAGAAGTAATCATGTCTCTAAATATCATCTCCAACTCCATATCATTCAATCATGGACCCTCACAAACCAAGTAGAAATCTGGAGATCATTTTTTCTATAGAGGATAAAAGAGAGGGTGATGGTTAATTCTGAAGCAAATGAAGCAAGAACAAGATGTTCTAAAAAAGAAAATTCAGAACACAAATTAGAGCAACTCTTAGAAATCAAAAGTATGGTGGCAGAAATCAAAACTTTATAGAGAGAAAAAAAAAACTTGAAGAAATTTCCAGAAAATAGAGTACAAACATAAAACTAAGAAAGAAAAGGTAAGTAAACTAAAGATTCAATCCAGAAAAACAAATTTAAGTTATAACCATTCCTGCAAGAGAAAATGAAGAAAATGGATAGAAGAAATCGTGAATAAACTAGTTCAAAAAAATTCCCAAAACTAAAAGACAGTTTTCATATTGAAAAGTCTCACAAGGTCTGGTGCAGTGGCTCATGCCTGTAATCCCAGCACTTTGGGAGGCTGAGGTGGGCGGATCACTTGAGGCCAGAAGGTTGAGACCAGCCTGACCAACAAGACATGACAACACGTCTCTACTGCAAAAAGAAAAAACTGGCTGAGTGTGGTGGTGCCCACCTGTAATCCTAGCTACACCAGAGGCTGAGGCATGAGAATCACTTGAACCCAGGAAGTGGGAAGAGGAAGTTGCAGTGAGCTGAGATCAAGCCACTGCACTCCAGCCTTGGCAACAGAGTGAGACTCCGTCTCAAGAGAAAAAGAAAAGAAAAGTCTCAAAAAAACCCAGGAAAATGAGTAATAAACCAAGGCATAATATTGTGACAATTTAGCTTATTGGAGACATTAGAAGATTTTAAACACATCAAGATAAAAGGAAACTAAGACAACTGTCTTCAGAGTTCTCAAAAGTGACCTTGGACGCTGTATTAATGCTTTCAAAAGTCTGAAGAAAAACAATCACCAGGGTAGAATTTAATACCCAGCTAAACTATCAATCAAGAATAAAAATAAATTGAAAATATTTTGTAACTAAGAAGATCTCAAGTTGTTTATCTCCTATACACATCTTTCTCTGAAAAAAACTACTGGAAGTTTTCATGAAAATGAGGTAGGAAAGTAAGAAGCAAAGAAAGTTCCCAAAATGGTGGCAACAAAGGATCCCAGAATAACTTTTGTGTACCAAATAGAGAAAGCAACCAATCCAGACTGAAGCAAGTTGAAAACTGTGTGGCAATGGCCTCATATTGACAGCCAGCTTTCCCTCCAGAGTGAAGTGCCAAGCATTCTGAAATTAAAGAAACAATCACTTTATTGGTGACATGCATCATGATGACAGTGAATGGCTAATACTAAATGACAAGATAACAAGGAGTTATGTTCCTATCAGAAATATTCACATCAAAGCCTAGCGTCTCTGCTTTATTTAGTGTCCTGGCAAGAGCTATATAGCCTTTCTATAAACTACAATGCAGAAGAAAACACAAATCCGCTTAGATGAAGGAAATTCTCCAATGTACACAGTTGCTTATATATGTATGGAATATTTCTGAGGGATTTCTTAACAAGCTGGTTGCAATATTTACTGGTGGCTAGGTGAGAAGAGGTTGACTGAAGACTTAATTTTCACAATTTAACCCTTTGATACTTTTAAAAATATATAATATGTTCTTCTATTGCCTACTACAGAATAAAATAAAATATATTTCCTAAAAATTATTATAAATACACATACTTTGTCTCCAGCTATTTGCTTCTAGGGATTTATCTAACAAATATACCCAAACATGTACATGATGACAAGGATGGGAGATTATTCATTGAAATATTGCTTGTAATACCAAAACACTGGCAACAATAAAAATAATTATCAATAGAGCAAGAGTGAAATAAAATGGAAGCACTACAGGAAAGAAATCAGAGCAGGCATATAAGCAACCTCAATAATGTCAATGAATTAAACACCAATTTCCAACAAACATGAAAAGATGCTCAATGACATTAATTGGGGAGATACAGAGTAAAATATCAATGAGGTACATTTTCATAACTATCAGATTGACAGTCTTATAATTTATTCATTATGATATGAGGAAACAGAAACTCTAATTTTACCTGAGTTTGCCAATATTTTGTTGTCAGAAGCTATATATACCCACATTTCCAGCCAGGGCATTTAATACTATTCAATATGAGATGTCAAAAATGCCCAATCATCTTCCCATGAATCCCTCAGACACCTCTGACCTTCACCATTCCAGGAAGTCTCTCTGGAAATGCCAGGCGCCATCTTCACTCGCGGCGCCCTGCGGCTCCCTTGTGCCTTGTCCTGAAACACCAAGCCGCGTGCACAGCCCACAGCCCTGATCCCTGCTGGTTCGTCTACTCTTCATTCTTTTGGCATTGGAATTTTTTCTTTCTCCTCATCTTTAATTAGTGAAATCTACTGCATATGGTGCACTACAGTTTTGGTTTGTTTCTGTTCACCTTCAATGGTTGCTCTGCTCTGACTTTTTTTTGAGATGGAATCTCACTCTGTTGCCAGGCTGGAGTGCAGTGGCTCTATCTCGGCTCACTGCAACCTCTGCCTCCCGGGTTCAAGTGATTCTCCTGCCTCAGCCTCCTGAGTAGCTGGGATTAGAGGCGCCCACCACCACGTCTGGCTAATATTTTTGTATTTTTAGTAGAGACAGGGTTTCACCACGTTGGTGAAACTCCTGACCTCGTGATCCAATACTCCTGACCTCGTGATCCGCCCGCCTCGGCCTCCCAAAGAGCTGAGATTACAGGCATGAGCCACCGCGCGTGGCCTGGTATGACTTTTCTGATTCTGCACTTGGTGCTTATAGATGACAGCAGCTTGACAGTGAGGTTTGTGGGAGACGAAGTGAGAAGGAGAGAGGATGCAGAGATCTAACATTTATTGAGCTGTAACCACATATCTGTCATCATATAAAATTTATTTTATTTCATCCTTCAAATAACTTTGAAAGGAAGATAATATTATATTTCCCCTTTTACAAATGAGGAAACAGGTTCTTACGTATTTTTTCTTTCTTTTCTTTTTAATTGTGTAATTTACTGGGCAGGAGGACAAAGAGGATTCACAGCAAGGGCAGCACTTCTCAGTCAGCATTTTAAGAGATTGTACTTGAAGAAAAAGGAAAGCACTTTTGTAGTTAAATACAGTTTATGCAACCTAGCCCCTCCACTGTCACGTCGCTGACCTTTCTCCTTTATTCCTTCCCATCCTGGATCTACCCACTGTGCTGGCCGTCTTGGTTTCCTCATATGCTCCAGAAATGTCCCTTCCTCAGAGCCTTTGCCTTGCTGCTTCCCTCGCCTGAATGTCTTTTCCCCCAGGGGATCCTTCACTCACCTCCTTCAGGTCTATGCTCAAACATCACCTTAAAGTAACCACTAACCACTCAACTTAAAATGGCAACTCCTGCTGGACGTGGTGGCACTCATCCACAGTCCCAGCTATTTGGGGGGCTGAAGTGTGAAGGTTGCTTGACCCCAAGAGTTAGAGGTTGCAGTGAGCCATGATTGCACCACTGCACTTCCACCTCGTGACAGAGTGAGACCCTGTCTCAAAAATTTTCTTAAAGGGCGATTCCCCATCAGAGCCTTCGTATCCTTCTCTCTTTATGTTTCTCCATAGTACTAATCATGATCTGATACATCAGATTTTTGTTTATTTACTGTGCACTCACTGTCTGCCCCACTAGAATGTAAATTCCACAGGGCAGAGACTTACCTGACTGCTCACTCTCTGTACCTAGACCATTTCCTGACATATTATAGATGTTTCATTAATGCTCATTGAATAAAATAAAGTGAAGTGAATTAATCAAGTTTAGGAAATTTTGAGTTCCTCCGTGCCAGCCAGATTTTTTTATCTGCAAGAGGAAGGGCCTTTAGTACTTCTGTAAGTATTTTCAATCACCAAGAATAGAATCTAGCATGCACAATTTCCCAAACTCATGTGAACATACAACCTTCTTTCCATGGAGCAGGTTGCAAGTGCTTGTGCTCATGCTTTGGGAAATGCTTCTTTACGCTTTCAAGCACTTATGCATACACGGAAACAGAACTGTAAAAGCAGATTTTGATGAAAAGGAAAAAGAGGAGGACACTGGAATTCAATGTGTCTGCAGTGAAGTGAGACAGCCATTTCACTCAAGCGTTCATTTATTTGTTCAGCAAGTATTTTTTGAGTGCATCTGATGGGCCACACACCTCCCAGACATAGAGACTAGGTAGAGATCAACAGCAGCTGAGGTCTCGGCTTCACAGAGCTGGCTTTGCTGACCGCTTTTAATCCTATGAAACTCAGAGGAAGATCATTCCAAGCCTGTGCCCCTCTCCTTTGAAGACTTTTCTTTCTGATTAGAAAGATACAGAAATGTAATTAACCCCCTGGATGAGGGTGCCACATGCAAATTTGTGAGCCAACAAGAGGTATGGATTTCTCACTTGCTCTGATTTAATCCCTTCAGGGTCCATACCGTCATCAATATCCTGCCACCTGGAAGGCATGACTGAATGAACCCAGACAAGCACCATCGATAGCCTTGCACTCTTTTATCATGTCTTCTTTTGGAGCAAGGGAGAGGATCACAGTGCAAAAGGGAAGAGGCTGGTTGGAAGATGAATTGCTAGGAGGTTGTTTTATCATCTCCAGGAGCCACTAAAAATAAATTAATTAATTAATTTCATTTTGTAAAAAAAGGATCCTCTTCCTGATAAACAGAACAGGGCAACAACATATTGTTCAGTGAGTTATGGTGGCTAAAATCTCACTCTGAAAATTATTTGTCATGGCAACGGGTGAGTGTCACCCCTGAAGCCAGCAGCCTGAAGCAGATAGATTGTTTCAATTATCTAATTTTCACAATGAATGAACTCTGCTTATAGGAAATCCATAGGTGCTTGGCAGTGGGAAATGGCAGCTGTGACAAGTTCAGAGCTGGGAGATCTACATTCTCTCTCAAAATATAGAACAGGATTGTCACAGAAGTAAAAGGAAGAAGAGCAAGAGAAAGAAGGAAACTCATAAAACTTCTCTCTTTGTCTTAACTCCTGGCTGTGCATTTTCTTTCCAAATTGTCCACTCTGTCTGGTTCAGAGAAAGCTACAGGTAGGCATGTACTCGCACTGTCTAACTGTCTCCCTCTTCTTTCTGTGCCTCTCACAGTGCTTTGAAAGTTATACACATGTGGCCAGAAAATGTCTACCTTGGCTTCAATGAACTCCTTGGCCTCAATGGAAACTGCTATTTTGCAAACTGAATTTCACATTAAATGTTTGGTAAAATTGTGTATAAAGCTCTATACCAAACAAAAAATTCAGTTACCAACTTCATTTAGATAACCTCTCTTCTTTGTGTCTTCTTCTGACATAGTCAGTTGTCTAGAGCATATTTAGGGGACCAAAGGTGTCATTAATTTTCTGCCTCACCCAGATAGATGTTCTTGGTTTAAATGAAGCCAGGAAAGAGGCAAGACTTGTGGATGGTGCACTCTCATCTTCCAGCCCACCCCTCAGGGGCCTTTGACTCACTGGCATAGTCCTTTGCTCGTTCCTACTCTCTTAGCCCAAATAGGGCTGATACAGCTCTAATTTTGTCTCCCTTTCTCCTGTTCCAGTTTCTATACCTTGGTTTCACTGACCTCTACATATTCTGTGTGTGATTTTTTGAGGGAGGCCATTTCAATCAGAATGACTACCAAGAAATGGCTTCTCCAAAGTAATGGGATTTTATGGTGAAATGCCAAGAGAGTTTGGAAATGTGTTAACGTTGAGTGGTTGTTTTTTTTTGTTTTGTTTTGTTTTTTGGTAACCAGCGAGGGTGAGGAACAAAGCTTACAATCACACTGTATGTAATCAACCTTTCCAACCAAGCCTGCTTTTTAGGATGACCCTCAGCCCCAAAGGAAATCACTACCCAGACTACATCTTACATTTTCCTGAGATTCTCAATGCATTCAGAGCTTGACTCCAGTGGAAAAAAACCTCAGTCTCTACACTAATTTTTTTCTAATAATTCTCCACACTGACTTTTTTCAGGTAGATTTAGAAAAAGAAGAATTTTATTTTAGCGTAATCTCATTTTGGGTAGGGCTAATATTGTTTAAGTTGGTTTGTTTTTAAAATAATAGTTACTGAATCCCAAAAATGAACAGAGACTTAAGTGTTCAGTTATGCATCACTTCAATACCCTTGTTTGGCAAAGTTCAGTTTACAAAGCAAAACTCAAAAATGATTTACTTTTTAATAAACTGGAAGAACACCCAAGGAAACGATTGCCCAAAGTCTGCTTCCTGGTGTACGCCGGATGCATCTGCAGAAAATCTAGAGCCATATTTTCTTCCAAAGACTCTGACAGATAAGAGAAGCTATAATCATCAGTGTATCAAGTTTTGGCCTCATGAGAATTTCTGATCAGTCTCTTTTCAGTATCTGTTCAAAGAGCATGTGTCTTCAGTTCAATAGTTTAAACTCTAATGATCAAATCAATAATTTTTTTTGTAAATTGCTGAGAGGGAAGGCATAGACAGACTCAACCTTTCACTGATATTTTGTTTACAGTGATGAAAAAAAAATGCCATCAGGTGAGCCAGAGTCTTTTTTTTTTTTTTTTTTTTTTGAGACAGAATCTCATTCTGTAGCCCAGGCTCAAATTCAATGGCTCAATCTCAGCTCACTACAACCTCCACCTCCCAGGTTCAAGTGATTCTCCCACCTCAGCCTTTTGAGTAGCTGGGACTACAGGTATATGCCACCATGCCTGGCTAATTTTTATATGGTTAGTAGAGATGGGGTTTCAACCATGTTGGCCAGGTTGGTCTCAAACTCCTGACCTCAAGTGATTCGCCTGCCTCGGCCTCCCAAAGTGCTGAGATTACAGGCGTGAGTCACTGCACCCAGCCCCGAGAGTCTTTTCCTATCAGGCACATTGCATTTATTAGTGAGAGGTTGAGGATTGTTTTGTTTTTGTTTTAAAGGAAAATATATTGAATAGTATTCTTGGATGTTCTGCATCATTGTCCCTTTCCTTAGATGCACTGGAATTTTGATGAATTCTTTGCCACAAAATCAGTATATTTGATGAGTATGCATATTAAACATGCTACAGAATTTGTAAGACACTTCGGGAATAAATGCAGTTGCACTCCTCCAGAGAGTCAGCGTCAAGTGAGAAGTCTGGAGAGTCAAGGGTAAGATGTTTTAAGTTTTCACAAATCCTACCTCTGGGTATTTCTACAGAATAATTGCAATCGGAATCTCGAAGAGACATTGACACGCCCATATTCATTGTAACACAATCTAGAATAGGCAAGATGTGAACACACTGATGAATGAATGGACAAAGAAAATATTGTATATACATACAATGGAATACTGTGCAGCCTTAGAAAAGGAAGGAAATTCTGCTATGTGCAACAACATGGATGAACCTTGAGGATATTCTGCTAAGTAAAATAAACCAGTCACAAGAATACCAATTGTGCATGATTTCACTTACATGAAGTGTCTCAAATGGTCAAATTAATAGAATCTAAGAGTGGAATATTGGTGACAAAGGCCTGGGAAGAGAAGAAAATGGAGAGTCACTAATCAATGGATAAAAAGTCTCAAACTACATGAATGACCTCTAGACATCTGCTGTACAACATTGTACCTATAGTCAACTCAACTTATATATTTGTTGAGGATAGATCTCATGTTGTGTTCTCATCAAAATAAAATAAAACATGGTATAATAAAATATATGAGAAGTCTTCATGGAATTTGGAAAGTTATCTCTATAAAAAATGGGATTACTCTTGACTTCACACGACAGTAGCAGTAAGGGGAATGTTAGATGAAGGCACAGTTGGTATATCTATCAGACTTCTATTTATACTTTTATTCCCAAAGTATGTCATTTTACATTCTTAAGTTCTATGGCTTTAGGAAATTCCAGAGGCGTGACTTCTTGTCAATTGCAACAAACATTATATTTTCAATGTTGATTAATTTATAAATATTTCCACTTAGTCTTCAACATTATATAGGCCAAGACAGGAAGTTGAATTAGGCTTGGGCTGACTCTCGTGGAGCTGTATACAAAGAGTTACAGCTATTCTACAGAGAGACCTATCAGGATACTACAGATTTTTTAAATTGAGGATTTTTGAAAGCTTTCATTAAAGCAGGCTTTGAGCACAGGCTCGGACTACTAGGCAGGGCGATCAGAGATCAAATTTAGAACAATGGGTCTGAGGTCAGGTTGCAAGGGCTGAACCCGGGTAAGGACATGAAATAGATGCTCAGCAGTGGGGCAGTAGCCAGCAAATCCACCGAGCAGTATGAACACCCAGCAAGGCTGTGCCCGTTTATCTGAGGGCTGAAATTGGGTATCCCAAACAGTGGCTTTAAAAATAAAGGTAAGTAAAATTGACAGATGGCACAAGATGCCACTTTTTTATTCATTCAATAAATATTTGTAACACCTCTTAAGCGTCAGGCACTCTGGTAGGTGCTAAGGATATAGTGGTATATAAAACAGCCTTGATTCTTGCCTAACTGAGTTTATAAACCAGTGGGAAGCCAGGCTTTAAAAAAATCATCACAAGTAAAATATACACTAGCAACAGTCCTCATCTGAAGTTCTAAGTATGAATGTATATTTCTTATTTTAATCAGGGGAGACTTTCTGGGGATGCAGCTTTAAACTGAGACCTGAAGGGAAAGTAGAGGTGAGACAGAGACCGAGTAAGACTGTGAAGGCAGAGGTGTGAGCTAGCACGTGCAGAGGCTGCAGCAGGGGGAAGAACTTGCTGAGTCCCAGGGTTTTCTGGAAGTCCAGCATGGCTAGATAACAGTAAGTAATGGAGCAGGAGAGCCACAGACATGAGACCGGGGATACTGCTGGGCCCCTTAGGAGCCATGGTAGCATTTTGGATTTTATGCCAAGTGCAATGGAAAGTCATTGGAAGGTTTCAACCAGGGAGTCAATTGATTAAGTTAGCATTTGTTTCAAAAGCTCACCATGGCTTTCTAAATTGGAGCAGAAAGGGTAAGCAGAAAGAGTAGTTAGATTTCTGCATGGTCATTCGAGAGTTAAGAGTGGTGGTTTGGCAGGACCAGTGGGCATGGAGAGAAATTAGTGGAACTTTGGTTTGGTTTGTTTTGTTTTGTTTTCCAACTGCCCCCTGCTATGGCAGAGAGATGAAGCCCACCAACCCTGTTTCTAGTCCCACCTTGGGTAACTAGCCCAATTTCTGTCTCCTAGTTCCATCTAATTGGCCCATGAATATCAGAAAAGAGGACTCAAGACCACTCTAGCAGTTACTTAGATTAGTAATCCTCAGAGAACTTTTTATAACCAAGATTCACTTGAAAAACTGTACCTCTATTTCTTTTTAACCTAAAAGGCAGTTTATGGTGAGCAAAGCAAAACCATTGCACACTGCTAATTCTTTTTGTATTTGTTTGACAGAAGACTTCTGAAATACTAGAGCCAAACACACTGGGACTGACCTAACCACAGGAAAAGCAATGTTGCTGAATTGAAAGCCTGCAAGAAATTCGTCATTTATTATTAATGTCACCATGAGCACCGAAGGCTTTGATATGGATGCTGAAGATACTCGCCTGCTTTCAAGCAGGCACGACAATCTCACACCCTCTCTCCTCTTGCCTAAGAGCATTTAATTCACGGAGAAGACAGCATTTTCTGCAGCTTGCCCTCCAGACCATCATAATAACAGAAGTTTTGAATGCAGAAACAAAATTATTTCAAAGGGGGTACAAAATTTGCTCTCAGCACAATCTGGAAAATCACAAGATTTAGTAGAAACAGGGCCTGAAAAAAGAAATGAGTTTATGAGCAGGATTGCAGGGCACACCCCACGTCACTTACATGTGAAAACCATGTTTGTTGTCTAACCTCAAAGTGCTTCATTCTTTACCTTACTTCCAAGTGCCCCAAAAGGCAGAAAATTTTTAGGACCTTGATGGTTGTTTCCAGTTCTTCCAGTACATACACAGGATTATGTACAACTACATCACATCCACTAGCTCAGCTAATGCTGGGGACCTCTTGATGACTCTGGCAAATCAAGGATGCAGTGGGACATGGAGTGGCCAGAGCCATCACTTGGGACTTCGTACAAAGACGACAGACTACAGAGTGCACACCAGGAAAGCAGAGACACACCACTGTCCTTACCTTGCCAGCAACTCATGCGAACAACTTTGCTTCATAAGCTCCCATGCCCAGTCTGCTAGGTCTTCCCACTGCCACAGAGAATATTTATTCCTATAAAATAGAGTTAAAAGGGGCTCTCTTCATTCACTCCTTGCATTGGCTGTATAACATTGATTTATTCATGATTGACTTAACAAATATTTGAATGCTGGACACCAGGCTCCTTAGACAAGTTACTTAACCTCTCTGAGCTCCAGAGGTCTTATATGTAGACTGGGGATCATAACCCCATTACCAGGTGATTGTGACAATTAAAGAGGTAATTTTTTAAAGCACCAAGCACATTGTCTGGCAATCAGTAGCTGCTCCATTTTTTCCCTTTCTCTTGCCTTGCACCTGCACCTGTCACTCCTTCAGCATGTTTTTTTTCTTGTCCCTGAACTTATGCCCTCCTTAGAAAAACAGGCAGCTGCTCGAGGCTTGGAGCTGCCAGGAGAGAGTCTATATCGAATATTCAAGAGCCACCTCTGTGCTAAGGGGAGAATAAATAGGAAACCCGTGCAATTCTCTGTAGTCTCAGATAAACATGGGACTCGATTGGCCTGGTAACACATGTCCATGACGGCGAGATGCAATTATGTCCCCTTTTCTGTGCTGATGCTATTATGATTTCTAATTGATGGCTTTCGGGAGGTCAGGGAAGTCTTGTTCCTTTCCTGTGGGGACAAAAATTGGACATGTTCTGTGCTCTTAAAGGGAGAGCTTTCTTGGCTGACTTCTGGATTGCCTACAAAGGCACAGTACTCTGAGGGGCAGAGGCTCTTGTTATTCGCAAAAGTACCTCAAAATATCAAGCAAGGCAGACCACACAGCCACTGAGAGAAATAAAATATTCATTGGAGGACATTACTAGGAAGGAAACAGCACAGTTAATTTCACAAAAACTCAATCATAATAGAGGCACAAAATTAATCATGCAATAGTGTTATGACTCCTGAGCCTCAAAGCCAACATAAAATAACTGAGAAAAAAAGAGAAAATAAAACAAACATGTGCCCTGCATAGAGAGCATACACGACCAGAAGCTGATTTTCAACTATCTGCAAATTCCAGCAATGCAAAATCATGACTAGAGCTCTCTCATTTACTTAGAAAGACAAATCTTAACACATTTCACTAATGTTAATGCCAGTAGTCGTATCTTGTTTGAATATACTTGACAGAAGTTTTACTGAAATAGGAAGAAAGAGTAAAAGTCTGGCAAAGTGAGAATGAGTTAGTTGCGCTAGCCCTGGGTGCAAATTTTGCAGACTTCATAACCCACATGTTTTCCAAATACAGCGCTTGGTAAGTCTAATTTTTCATTCTTCATGGCAGGGATCGTTAAGAAAAACTTTACCAAACAAGGTCCTGCACTATAGAATGTAGGGCCTAAAACAGAGTGGCTAAAACTAACGGAGTAGCTACCATTTCCTGAGCATCTACTCTCTGCTAGGCCCCACACAGTGCACTTATATATATTACCTCCTGAGCCACCTGTGTGAAAGACCTTGAGAAGCAACAAAGTGAGCAGGCAGGAGAAATTGCCAAAGAGTCAGAAACCTCAGGTTGCAGTCCTGCCTTTGAAAAATCACTACGTGATATTGAACAAGTCATGCACTCTTTCGGTGCCTCAGCCACCCCAGCTGTGAAATGGGGGAAGTGATCCTTCTTGTGCCTGCCTCAAATGGTTTGTGAAAGAACAAAATAAAATCAATAAAGCATACAAAACAAATGTAATGCAAATCCCAAGGGTTTTTTTTTTTCTTCTTTTATTTTGCTTTTGGAATCCTTTGAACTTAAAATTCTGATCAAAAGAATAAATGAATTCTCTAAACCTGTGGAAAGATGGCCTCCGCCTCCTGCCACAGTATTTGCAGGAACTAAGGGATTACATTTCTCCTGCTTTTCTGATTGATCTGACCTTACAGAGCTCCTTATTATGCATGCCTTGCTCTAAATATGATGCTCGTGAAATGAAGGGGAGGTTAAGAAAGTGGTTTTGTTTTGTTTTGTTTTTTTTGCAGGAAGCTTGGTGTCTCTCCAGGTATTTAAAGCGATTGGATTTGTGAGCTAACACTCATCTATTTTTCCAACTCCAGCAACACCCACGTACTCTCACATCTTTATATTTCAAACTGTGATAGTAGCCAAATCATTTGCTTCTGCATTTTCCCTCTTCAGTGAAACCCAGGTCCGCTTGTCCCCTTCATTTCAAGTGCTCCATAGGGGCACATCTGTGTGAACTCCTATAGGTATTTGGCAACCAGAGGTATGAGATAGAGGCCTTGACTCGTCTGATATCACTGCTTAGATGGTAAGGAGTATGTGACACAAATGATATTATCCCACCCTTTTGTGGAATCTGAACATTTTAGATTCCAAATAAACCTTCCCAGTTACTCAGTCTGACACCCTGGATGTGTGGATGAGAAAAATTTGGTCCAAGGAGATTCAAAAGCTCGTCTGACATCTGGACCTGGAGAGTGTGTCACTTGCCTCTTTCTTCTCCCCACCTAAGTCAGGAGTCTTCCAACTGGGTGACAAGGAGCAGGACAAGGGCTTGCTTCCTATGACCGCCGAGAGAAGTAGTAGGAATATTCTGAAAGCTGAGTTACAAAACCAGAAACAGGAACACCAGGGGGGCATGAGGATGCTTTCTGTGTTCCCCTAACAGACTCTATAAGAAAGAGACAATGAAATATACATGATCCCATGACAAATGTGTTTATTTTTGCTCATATAACCGAAGACATAAGACATAAGGCATGTCATGTAGAACTCAAAGAATCAGAAAGCATTAGAGAAATAAGGCACTGTGTATCAGTAGTCAAGAAATGTGATGTTTAAATACATAACCAAAACAGAGATCTAAGTATTATTCCTTATTTAATTCCTATTTCATAATGGTTGAAAATTAAAGACTGTGATAAGAGAATCACTTCACAAAATGTAAAAATTTGGCAGAAAAACTCATATTTTCAGTAACACGCAATTTATTTTGATTTCTTAGTTTTAATGAATGATTTTTATCTCAAAGTAACCCATTTACATGTTAGAAAATATTAAATAATAAAGAAAAGCTTAAGTTGAAAAGCAATCTCACATTACCTCTTCCCCACTTCCTCACACGAGGCAACTACTTTTATCTTTTTTATTTGTTTTTATTAATAATTATTATATCGCCAACTAATAGTCTTAATCAATATTTCTTGGTTTATCAATTAATCACTTTTGAAATTGGCTGTATTTTGTGTTTTTATTGTCATCAGGTGAACAATTAGATATTTGAGTAAAGAAAATTGAATAGGTTTCCTGTCTACAGGGCTTTTATGACTTTAGAAGGCCATGGACATTCACTGAAGAAATAAAAGTTAGCTGATCTAGGAGGTAGGTAATGGGTCATGTTATTTATTTGTTTATTCACATATTTACTTATTTACCTCTATATTTTAATTTTTTCCCAAGTTTCTTATAGAGAGTATTTTACTCCTAAAATTAGGAAAACTTACATATCTTCTCTTTTCTGTTGTTCGTTAAGAGAGGGATCTCACTATGTTTCTGGACACGAACTTCTGGGCTCAAGTGATCCTCCTGCCTCAGCCTGCCAAGTATCTGGGACTACAGGCACGTGCTACCCCACTTGACTTAGAAAAACATATTTTAAACTTTAGAAAGACATATGGTTAGAAATGGTGAAATAAAGACACATATACCACCAAGTGAAAACACCACAATGAGAGAGAAAGAGTTCCGTCTTCATTAAAGTCAGAAAATATCCACAATCCATATGTTAAACTTATATCGTTTATGGAAGACACAAGGATAAAACATGATAATATGTACCTTTATGTTCTCAATTGACAGAAAACCTTTGACGTTATGTAGCAAGGACTTGAAGTGTCCAAAGTACGATTCCCTTATTTAGGAGAGCAAGGTCAAGGGTTTCAGGGAGCTATTGACCCAGCACTGAATTCTCACCCCTGTAAGGTTTAGGGAAGAGGAACAAATGAGGAGATCTGTAGGCATCTACCTACTCAAGGGGCCAGATTCTGGGGTGGCCTGGGTAGGTTTTCTGCCTTGCAGCTACCTCTAATGATCAGCTGAAGGAAAATAAACACATAAAATATTGAAGGGAGAGAGAGTGAGAAAGAGGAAGGAAAGAGGGAGAGAGAGACTTGTGACATACAGGACTAAACAACTTGGCACAGAGATTCCCGCTTCCTCAAGCGGCTGCTGGCCTCCTCTGAGAGCACAGAGCACACACACCCTGGGGCAGAGTTGGCGAGGCGCTTAGAAACAACAAGCCTGGATGAAACTGCCTTTCTGCTGGTTCACTTTACTTCACTTCTCCAGCCTGTATCATATCTGCTCCAACAGCTAGCCCCAAAATAAGCACCACAAATATAATTTATAATCCATTAGGGTTCAGTATAGACAACAAGTAAAAAGAAGGAAAATTATATAACAAACAGAAGGCATGTAAAGACTGCTCTTCAAGGTCATACCAGGAAGCAGGGGAACATTTAAAAGACTTTTTATGATATTCTATAAATTATAGAAAGTATGACCTCATTGAAATCAGAATATAAAAGAAAGATAAACAAATCAAAAAAAGAAATATAAGGTGTAGTAAGGACATGAATACCAAGCTGGCAGATATCAGTAAATAAATGGAAGGCATAATAAAAAAATCATGGAAATGAAAACAATTTATAGTCAGTAAGAAGTAGAATTGAACCTGCTGCAAACAGCCAAGGGACATTTGAGACAGGCTTTGAACAACCAAAATGAGAAACATGAAATTGGAAAAAGAATTCATAAGTTTAAGAAGGACAATATATGCAGAACATGAGATCCAGTATACATATAATAGGCGTTATTGAAGTAAAAGGAAACAGAACAATAAAAGAAAAAATGTCCAAAGATACAATAAAAGAAACATTTTCTGAACTAAAAATCAATCTGAATATATGTTTTCTTTCATCAATGATGGAACTACTGACAGGGAGAGGGATAAAGTGATGCCCCTGATTATACAGGGTTTTAAAGACAAAGCTGCGAAAGCAGGAACGTCTGTAACGAGTGGCCAAACAGTGCTACTCTCCTGGATTGTTTTGGGAGGAGTCACTGCAACTACAGGCCAATGAATTTACCATGCCAGACAATACAGTGCCAGGGAAGGGATGTACCAGAGTTCACAAAACCCCTGGGGCCACAAGTAGCAGTGGCCGTGCACCACTGACACTTGTGTCAAATAGCAGTGGCTGGATATTCCTGAAAAAACGAAATAAAATTAAACTAGCGTCACCCACGAAGATGTAGAGTTGACATACCAAGCAGCAATAATGAACACGGTGAAAAGTTCAACAGGAAAGCTTCATCATGCACACGTTCGGTGCCCACGCAGCCACAGACATCATGGGCATTAGGATTTGGGGCCATGCGCAGAACCTGACCAAGCAGCAGAGGAATGGATTTTTTGTAATTCACAGTGGCTCCTGTGCTGGCCAAGATGACTGTGATGAGCAATGCCTGTGGCAACGTGTTCAGCCTCATACATGGAACATGTCCAGAGACAGCAGGAGGCATTCTGATCTGTTTACCACATGAGCAAGCAGCTTGGCTCTGTGCAGAGATAAACTACCCCAAATGCGGTGGAGGCCACCAAGGATGGATTACTGGGATTGTTGAGAAGGGCAACTATGCAGCTGGAATCATAGACCAACCCTGGATCACTGAGGTTACCCAAATAGCCACTCAAAATGTGAATCCCACACCTGGGGCCACTTCTTAATCTAGACAGAAATAGCTATTTGGTTTTGTTTTAAAATAGATCTATTTCCTTTATCATCACTTCAATTAAAGACTATAAACAACAAAAATCTCATGGTGTCTACACATCTGGTGACCCTAGGTCAATTTGTGAGTGGATACAATTAACAAAATAAAATCCATTGTCTTTTTTTCCTGTTACATTAACTGAAATTGCACCTAATCTTGAGTCAGCTTCTGAGTTGAGAATTATATTGTTACCAGATACTGTTGATTGATTTTGAATCTCTAGACACTTATCTCTTGCACATAGGTGCTCTCTTTTTAAAAGTGCTTTCACGTAGGACAGACATTACCAATAGCAATGTCAAATAGCAGTTGATGTCTTTTCATTTTATGTATGTTTATCAGGTAAGTCTTATGGTTTTTTAAGTATCTTGAATGGTTTTCTGGAAAGACAGCATTGGTAAGTGGCACATGACAGTATCCCAGTCATAAGAGGGTTATGCGATTACTTCTAGTCTTTGAATTGAAAAGCCTTGTCTTGTCATTCAAGAGCGTCTTAAACCCAGGACATTCTCCAGTACAGAATTTGGTTCAACACGGCAAGTACTTCACTGCATGAAAAACATTTTGAAAAATGAAATTGTATTTCTTTTTTTGTAGCCTTCCTCATATTTACAGTAATAACGTTAATGGTTTTCTTTATCAATAGCAAAAAAGGATACTTTTTGCAATGTAATGTAATTAGACATTTCATAATGCAACAAAGAATTCCATTCCAAAAGAAGGTTCGTGTATAACACTCATTGACAATTCAATATATAATTATGCAAATAATTTTAAACATAATTAATAATAAAGACTGTTCTATGGATGGTAGTGTTTAATACATTTTATATTTTGTATAGTGATTTCAGGCCTTTTTTCTTAACAGCAAGAGCTATATTTAGTCTAATTCTTAGCACTGTTTTGTCCTTTGCACTAGTACTTTTTTTGTGCATGTTTTTTGTGATCCATGTTAAAAATCTGCATTCCCAAAATTGCAGCTCAGATGTAAGCTTATTATTCAAATAAATATATAATTCTTAAAATTGCTCTTGTTTAATCAGATGCTCTTTTAGTATTATTTTAGAAACATTGAAAGGGTTTTTTGCCTAAAGTACTATTTGCTGGAAGAAACTAGATTTTGGTTTTATAAAACTCTTAAATCTTTCATGGGACCTATATTTTCTTGAATTAAATTTTTACTTCTAGAATAAATAAACAATCTAAAAAGGTGTTATCTGTGTTACTTAAAAACAGGCTTTCTTATATTTTAACCTACTAAACAATGAGGAGGAATTCCTGTCGTCAAGCATAAGGGCACTGAATTCTCAGGTGTCTGTCTTCATAAGAGAAAAAGCGGCACATCCTCCAAATTTCAGACACTTCCTGCTCACAGGCACCAAAGCCACGTGTGTAAACTGATCAACTTCTTGCCAAAGGAAACCACCCCTGGGAAAACGAAGCCCCCTGGAAGAGGCCTTCACTTGGACACACCGTGCTCCAGGAACCAGTGGGCAGCCTTTATACGTGTGTGACCAGACCCCCAGCCATAGGATGGTGTGTAGTACAGAACAGCATGCTATGTAACTGAAACTAACTGGACATTTTACAGGAATTGATAGAGATGTTGGTCGTCAAAAGCTTCAAATCAGTGATCTGCAAAATAAAATGTGTTGGAAATCTCTGAAAGAAAAGAATTTTTTCTTCTACCATATTTTGGAACATTATTCTTCCATTTTAAGTATACATATGTATGTGTGTATAAAAATGTCCAGGAAAATGCCATAACATAATTAGCAGGGAGATATACACATTTAAAGATGTTACCAAACTTCAAGGATCGACCAAAGATTCCTAAGGAGGGGACATCTGGGAAAAGAAAAAGTTCTGTTCAAAAATCAATTTTCTAGAAGAAATGGAATAATATATATACAGTATACACACACGTATATAACTAAAGACATATAAAATGGTCTAGAGTGATAACATACAAAGCTGATAGCATTAGTTACTTCTTTTTAAATGTACAAAGCTGATAACATTAGTTACTTTTTAAAAAATGTACTGGAATTGGGAAGATAGTCAAAGACATTGATCTTCTTTAAAATTTTAATTTTTAAAATAGAATATGAAATAATATTAATAACCACTACCACAACAAGAATAACAATGATGAAGCAACTTCTACCAAGTTATCAGGACGAGACAGTGTGATCCAAGTTGTTTTTTAAGTAGAAAAGAGCGAACATCATACTCAAATATACAAGGCCTAAACCACCTCATGAAATAATTTTGATAAGCAAAAAATGACTGGAGAAGCCCATGACTTTTAAAAAAATTGGTAGTAAGCAGCCAATCTATTATAACATTGTTAGACAATTGTGAAAATGGTTATAGAACAGAATTACATGCTGTAACCCTGAAAAGACAGTGGGGAAGAAATCAGTTTTGTTTTGTTTTGTTTTTTATACTCAACTGGACTCAAGAAGGAATATGGTGGGTGAATTCTTACATGTGTAACACTAATAAATGTGAACAATGTCTAAGAATTTAAATTATGCCAAAAAAAGAAATGGGTTTTTGATGGCTTTCTCAGATTAGAGTCTCCCAGAAACTTTGAAGGATCTTTCAGAAAGATTCCAACATTAAACAGACCACAGAACAAGGTAATAGAAAGCTGTTATCAGTTCAGAGATGGTATGGCAGATTATATTATTCTTAAAAAGCATTTATTATTCCCTGTCCCCTACCTGCATATACTACCCCATTTCATTAATGTAGGAATTGACCATGTGACTTTTTTTACTCCAGGTGACATTAGCAGACTTGACACAACCAGGGGCTTCCAATGAGATTACAAGGCTGAATCCATTCTCTCCTAGCTCTGCAATTATTATTACAAGAATAACAGGAAGCATATCATCCCTCATCTTTAGTCTCAAAAGTAAAAATAAAATGGGTGTTAAGAGACAGAGAAGACAAGCCACAGACTGGGAGAAAATATTTGCAAAACACACTCACAATAAAGGACTTATATCTAAACTGTATTAAAAACTCACTTACGTTAAAGAAAAACTTATAAGTGAGCAAAAGATCTGAAGACACATCTCAACAAGGATTCACAAGCGACAAATCAGCTAATAAAAGATTCTCAATATATTTCATCAATAGGGAACTGAAAATTAAAACAACAATGAGATTTCTCTACACAGCTATTAGCATAGCTCAAAAAAATTGGCAATACCAAATGTTTGCAATGATGAAGAGCAATGGGAACTCTCATCTTCATTGCTGGTGAGAATACAAAAGGCTACAGCCACTTTAGAAGACAGTTTGGTAGTTTCTTACATAGATAACATAGCCTTGCCATGCAATCCAAGAATTGCTTCTAGTCATTTATACTAATGAGTTGAAAATGTGTATCTACACAAAAATATGCACACAAAGTTTTATAGTACTTTTATTCATAATCACCCAAAACTGAAAACAGCTAATATGCCCTTCAGTAGGTGAATGGATAAACTGTGGTACATCATATAATGGAATGCCATTCTTCAGTAAAAAGAAACATACTATCAAACTACAAAGGACATAGAGGAATCCTAAATGCATAATGCTAAGTGAAAGAAGCCAGTACAAAAAGGCTACATACTTTAGAATTCCAATTATATGACATCCTGGAAAGGACAAAACTATATAGACTGTAAAACATTCATTGCTTTCTAGGGGTTTAGAGAAAGAGGAGGAGAGAAGCGCAGGGAATTTTTAGAATGGTAAAATTATTTTGTATAATACTGTAATCATGGCACATGACATTATACATTTATCAAAATTCATAGAATTTTACAACGCAAAGAATGAACCTTCATATATAACAAATTCGTTAAATTATTTAGGAGGTTGGGGGATCCCAGAAAAGAATGCAGAATATGACAAGAGAATTTAACTGTGTTACAAATGCATGAAACAGCCTCACTGAAGAGGGTTAGGGAGAAAACAGATTGAAGTAGCTTTGGAAATGAGTGGAATTTGTAAGATTAAAGGTGAAAGTTACTGCACGTAAGCACTGTACTCTGGCTAATAAAATTGTTTCCCGTGTGGTATGGATTAACAATTCTGACACTGCTGTATGTGTATACTAATAAGGAACAATTATGTAAATGGATGGTGGATGCTGGTTTTCATTGTTAAACAGAAGATTACAAACAAGAAAGGAAAACTATCCATAGTGACCCATGTGGTAATGAATTAGAGTTAGAGACATACCAATTAATGATTCATTAATTGTACCAAATTGTAACAACTTATGTTTAACTCTTAATACAGATGCACTTCATTATATATAGAAATGTTTATAGATAATTGGACAGACATGGATTAGTATACATCAATATTTCTTTGTTCTGTCAGCCAAGGAAGCCCATAAGAAGTGACACTACAGGAGCGCTGAGCACACGTTGCAGTCAGATCTTGTTTTCTATTTTTCAATAAGGAAACAAGGCCACTTAGAGAAATGATTGATTCTAGGACAGGGGCATGAAATATACAAAATGAGCCTGGAGCATCTTGCAGCCCATTAAGAAAATGCTCAAGGAAAATGCACACACACACACACACACACACACACACGGAGGTATGTCAAAGGAACACAAGAGACAAAAGGAAATAGCCAAAATTGGAACAATATAAGCAATGAAATAAATAGTTTTAAACTGTAACCCCAAATATTTTAAAAATCAAAGAGTTTATACTCATATAAATAAATGATTGAATAAATTAACAAGTAGAAGAGAAGAGAAAAATCTGCCTGGAAGAATAACAAATAAGTTATGCAGATACTCTACCCCAAAGGAGGAAGTGCGTACCTCCCCACTCAAGTGCAGGCTGCACATACTGTACCTCGTGGAATCTAGGAAAAGCCTACAGTATGGAAAGCTGGAGGCAGCAAATTTGTAGTGAAGAAACCTGACAAGCACCGCTTCAGCAGACAATTAACGTCAACAATTATACGATCAACAATCAAAAATCATGTTGAGAGTATGTACCCTTGATATCATTTGATGAAAATTGCCCTTTATTTCTGTGATCCTGTGTACCAAAATCCATAACCTCAATCTAATAATGAGAAAAACATTGGAAATATTTCAATACAAGGGCATCCTCCAATATATTAATGCCTGACCAGTACTCAAGACTGTCAAGGTCATTGAAAACAAGGGAAGTCTAAGAAACTGTCACAGCCAGTAGGAGGCTAAAAAGACATGACAACTAAATGTACTATGATATCTCAGATGGGATCCTGGGACAGACAATAGATAATACATAAAACCTAAAGAAATCAAGAAAAATTATGGATATCAGTTAATAGCAACATACCAATATTGATTCATTATCTGTACCAAATGTACTATACTAATATAATACTAGGGGAAATTGTGCAGGAGGAGAGTGGTATATGTTAGGTCTTGGTGTCATTTCTGTAAATCTGAAACTATGAAGTCTATCAATTTTTAAAAAACATATAAAAACATGGGAGAGGCCTGAGTCCAAATCTAAATAAGAAAGCTAGCCTAGCCAGATCCATAAGCAGGAGATGAAGTTGCCCATCCAGCCTAAATAAGCTGACTCGCAGAACTCGAAAGGGAATTCTGGAAATTCCTGAAATTTTTGACATAAAGAACACGCAATTTCAACTTTGCTAAATATCACAAAATTGCTCTCCAAAATGGTTCTACTATTTAAACGTTCACCAAATGCATGAGTTTTTATTCACTCCCACTTTTGCTTCCCATTGTCAGCGCAAACATTTTAATGTTGGCTACTCTAACAGGGGAGATATTTTATTTCTTTGAATCTGTATATCACAGATTCCTAGTAAAGGTGGTGGTCATCTTTTATCAATAAATACTCCAGTAAGTATCTCAACAGATAAAACTTAAAAAAAAAAATGACTTCAATAGAGGTGTTATGAAATTAACAATAAAGTTAGTTTGAATCAGGATCCAAACAACATCCACATATTACATTTAGATTATGTGTATCACAAGTCTCTCTTAAAATATAATAATTCTTCCTCTTTATGTGCTATTTGTTCTTTTTCTTTAAACAACTAAATCCTTTGTTTTGTGGAATATCTAGGTTTGACTGATTAAAGCATTGTGATGTCATTTAACATGACCCTCCATCCTCATAGTTTTTGTAAACTGGGAGTTAGATCTAGAGGCCTGACTAGATATGGTATTTTTTAAACATTATTTAGTGTCTCTAAATGCTTTCTATTGCCTTACATCAAAAGAAAAATAATGTCGCGTTTGTTCCTCTTTTAGTAATGGAAAGATTAATTAGTGAACTCAGGTCATGTCAGCCTGATCCATCTATTATAAAATTTAACATCTAGTGTTTCTTATCTAACAGTTTTTGCAACTATTAATGACCATTATCTAGA
Source organism: Theropithecus gelada (assembly GCF_003255815.1). NCBI lineage: Eukaryota > Metazoa > Chordata > Mammalia > Primates > Cercopithecidae > Theropithecus > Theropithecus gelada. The sequence goes on from NC_037680.1 coordinate 9,859,795, forward strand.
CACATTAAGTTTTGCAAATGTGGTTTTCTCTACCATTTCTTCTCATTTATTAGCTGTGATTCTTTTCAAAAGAAAACTTTCCTCCACCAATTATTTTGCTACTCTGAAACGTAATCCATGAAAGAAAAATGACTAATCTCCCACATTTGAAATACAAAGTGTCAGAAACTATCAGAACCTGGGAGATATTGCAGCCACTTTTTCAGCCAGTGGACAGGGGGAGCTGACTCAAGAGGTCTAGCACCCAGCTTTCTTCCGCCTTCAGTGCCTTTCCCAGAGCAGCTATTTGAGCACTGAATGCTTCCAGCCAACCCTTCTTGTATTCACCCTCTGAGTCAGAGTCATCTTCCTGAGGGTCTTTGTCAGGGCTTTATCTGCAGAACACCTAGACAGTATCTCTGACAAACAGGCTGGGTAGAAACCATTGTAGCAAGAAGAGTGACATTGCTGTCTCCTTTGATATTATTGATCGGCTTTAACTGTTTTCAATGAATCTTTATACTATAAGAGGCTAGAAGCAACATGTGGCTACACTTGACCCATTTTCACTTGGCATGATTTTTTCTCTCCATTTTTTGGTGTATATATATATATATATATATATATATATATATATATATATATGATGAACTGATAAAATCAACATAGAATAATATTTAAAACTCAAGCCAAAGCTTATATTAGTGCCTTCTTTCCTCTTAAGATATTTATTGCACTATATCAAGATCAACTCTAGTGAAGAAATATTTTAGCCTGAAAACACATGGATTTTGTTCAGCGCCATCAAGAGGAAATATATATCAGTCCCTTGCTATCTATGACTACTATGCCAAGTGCTTTAAAATATATGTTACTTTTGACTTCACAAAAACTCTCTAAGTTTGCTTCATAAGTGAATAAAATGCTCGCAATCATTCAGATCATTAAGTAGTAAAACTGATATTGTAACCTAGGTCAGAATTGTTTCAAGGCCTGTGTCTTAACCCATTTGCATCGCAATAAAGAAAATACCTGAGGCTGGGTAATGTATCAATAAAATAGGTTTGTTTGGCTCATGGTTCTGCAGACTGTACAAGAAGCATGGCACCAGCCTCTGCTTCCGCTGAGGACCTCAAGCCGCTTCCATCCATAGCAAAAGGCAAAGGGAAGTAGGCAACACGTGGTGAGAAAGAAAGGAAGGGAAAGGGAGGTGCCAGAATATTTTTAACAATCAGTTCTCATGGGTGGGGAGGAGGAAACTCTTGAGGGAATTAACAGAGTTAGAACTCATTACTGGGAATACAGTACCAAACTACTCATGAGGGATCCACTCTCATGACCCAGACATCCTCCATTAGACCCCACCTCCAACACTGGGAATCAGATTTCAGCATGAGATTTAGAGGGCACAAATATCAAAACTATACCAGTCTGCATACTTTTCTTTGTACTATACCACCAAAAACAATCACTGAACCTCTTTCACTCCCAAGGCACTGTAAAGAAACAGAGTAATAGGGTGGTCTGTGCCCTCTACAACCTAGCTACTTGCTACTCAGGCTGTGGTCTGAGATCTAGCAGCAGGGACTTCACCTGGAGCTTGTTAACTGTGAAGAATCTAAGGTTTTGCCCCAAATCTAGGAATCAGAATCTACAGTTTAACAAGACCCCTAAGTATCTCATATGTGCATAAGAAACATGTTTGAGATGCACTGATAAAGAATTCTTCATCTACTTGTGGAAATAATACAGACATGTAAAAAGAAAACTAACCACACAGTGTGGCCAGAAATGAGAACACATTGAGTTCTACAAGAAGTCAGCAATAGGGGACAGATTGGAGCTAGAAGTTGTATAGCACAGATCCAGGGAAGGTTGCTTGGAGGAGGTGGAGCTCAAACTGGGTCATGCAAAATGCTTTGACTGATTCAGTGGAAGATTATTTTGAGAAGAAAGACTGTGACAATGAAGTATGGAGGTGAAGACATGTTTGAGACATACAGAATGTTTGAGAAGCAGTGTTGACTCTGCCCAGAATGGCAACTCATCAGACTCTCTAGAAAAGCACAAAGGCTGTGGTTTCATCTCTATTCTCCTGGATTGTACCCAGAATCCAGGACTTTGTTGCTATTCAGTAAATACTTGTAGAATAAAAGGCACTTCTCAAAAGTTACACTTCCTCATTGAATGATTTCATATATGCATAAACTCCCTAATTGTTATTGATAGTTCCTGAGTATGTTGGGGCTTGAGGAGGCAAGTTCAGCCATTGCCTTCCAAACCTTGGTTGTTGTGTCTAAAACACAGTGATACCCTTCAAAATAATGAACATGCAGAATTTTTTAAAGTGATGCACAGAGATCAGGAACATACATAAGCATCTTATTTCCTGGATAGACATACTATGGCCAGTATTTAGAAATATTTCCTTAGAATAGAGTAATAAAATAAAATTACGGGCTGGGCACGGTGGCTCAAGCCTGTAATCCCAGCACTTTGGGAGGCCGAGACGGGCGGATCACGAGGTCAGGAGATCGAGACCATCCTGGCTAACACGGTGAAACCCCGTCTCTGCTATAAAAAAAAAAACTAGCCAGGCGAGGTGGCGGGCGCCTGTAGTCCCAGCTACTCGGGTGGCTGAGGCAAGAGAATGGCGTGAACCCGGGAGGCGGAGCTTGCAGTGAGCTGAGATCCGGCCACAGCACTCCAGCCTGGGCGACAGAGCGAGACTCTGTCTCAAAAAAAATAAATAAATAAATAAAATAAAATGACTTCATGAAAGATATATAAACATTATAGATCTTTAAATTACTCTGCTGAGTTGATTTTCAAAAAAGATACTCTCCTCAGCAATACCCTGGTCTGGAAGATCTGCTTAGAAAGAAGAAGGGTATAGAGAAGTGGGTTAACTGGTGAATAGCAAATAATTGTTACTATGTCGAGCTGTTATCATTTTCCAGAAAATATAATAGTCATATTACATATTTTGTCTCTAATCCTCACCACAGCCTTTAAGAGACATATTTTTTACTGCCATTTTACAGATAAGGAAACTTTTCTTTAAGGCTGACAGTGGCTTAATAGCTGTCCCCAAAGTTACATAGCTATGAAATGTTAGAACCAGAATTTGAAGCCAGGGCACTAAGTCTGCAAGTTCTGTATGCTTCCATTATATCTAACTTCTTGTTCTGCGTAACAATTACCCCAAAATCCAGTGCTTAACACAGCCACTATTTTATTATATGACACAATTTTGCAAGTCATGAATTTGGGCGGGCATGGCTAGGCAATTCTCCTTCTCTACGTGGTATTAGCTGGGCAGTTTACATGGAACTGGAGTATCCACTTTCAAGATAGCTGACTTAGGATCACAAGTTAGTTCTGGCTGTTGGCTGCAAGCTCAGCTGAGGCTGTCCTGAGTTGAGGGCCTTAGTTCTTTTCACCTGCGCCACTTCACTGGAATAATTGAGTTTTCTCACAGCATGGCAACTAGGTTCCACAAGTAAATATCCAAGAGACAGGAAGAAGAAACTCATAGTCTCCTAAGGCCTGAGCCATAAAACTGGCGCAGAATCACGTCTGCATATTCAATTGGTCAGGACACTCACAGAGCCACCCAAATTTAAAGAGGAGAGTTATAGACATAGACCCTGCCAACACACACACACACACACACACACACACACACACATCAAGTAGCAACCATCTTTAACTTAGCACGTTTTCTAAACTACAGTTGTATTAGTCCATTCTCACGCTGCTAGGAAGAAATACCCAAGGCTGGGTAATTTATAAAGTAAAGAGGTTAAATTGACTCACAGTCTGCATGGCTGCGGAGGCCTCAGGAAACTTACAATTTCAGTGAAGGGCAGCTCTTCACAGGGCAGCAGGAGAGAAAGTGAGTACTGAGTGAAGGGGGAAGCCCGTTATAAAACCAAGGGCTCTTATGAGAACTCACTCACCATCACAGCGTGGGGGGAAACCGCGCCCATGATTCAATTATCTCCACCTGGCCCTGCCCTTGACATGTGGGGATTATTATAAGTCAAGGTGAGATTTGGGTGGGGACACAGAGCCAAACCATACCAACAGTGCTGAAAATACATACAGCCAAGTTACATGTTATGTATTAAATTATTCTGTTATAGTTAACAGACCGTAACATCTCAAAGAAGAACGTTGTTTTCCATCATAAGATTTTCCTTACTTTTCTATTTTCTGCAACTGCATGCATGAGTTATTTTGAAAAAAAATTAAAACATTTTCTTAAGATTTTACTACAAAGTTTCTGTTTATTTCAGAAACTAGAAGTGGTCAAAGACAGAATGCTAATCGTGGAAGGGATGCTATGACCTTTTAGTTTTCTCGCCTTTGCTATATGAACTTGCTTGTTTAGTTGCCACCAGGAAGCTGCAATTTGAGGAGTGGCAACACTGGATTCAAGATATGGTTTCCAGGCCGATAGGCGTTAAACACTGCTTCTTCTTCAACGAAGCACTGCAAAGCACTGTGCTTCAATAGATGACTACTGAAGAGAGCCTCAGTTTTCCCAATTGCAGAGTAAAACTGGCCCGACTTCATCAGTGTCTTTAATTTAGTTAGAATGTAAGTCAGGTTTTCATTTTGCAAATCTATGCAGTCCGCACCCCAAGCCAACACAGGTGTATCTGGCTCACTGGCTATCTAATCACGCTGAAGTATTTCCATCCCATTAACAATATCCTTTCCTCTCACATCAATGTTGCAACCCCACATTTACATTTGGCTAAGCACATTGGTTTCGGGTGCACAAAGCTCCACACAATCCATTTTCCCACTTGAAGCAAATATGGAAAGCCAACATAACTCTCATATATCTACTTAACACCTACTTTCTTGAATTTCCTAATCTAAATAGGAATTTGTTCCTACAAGCATCTCCACTGGAAACTCTCCAGGAAAATTCAGACTCTTCTTTCTACTCATGATTAAGCCTCAAGGTCCTGTCAGTGCAGCCAGGTCAGAAGAACAGCCACAGTGAATTGATGAAAAGATGTAAAGAGGGCCTTCATTAACAGGGCAATAGAAATTTCCTTTGTGAACCTATCTCCATATGCATGGCCAACAATACAGGACGAGTATATGAAGAAGTGTGCCTGACCCAGCAAGTTGCACTCTAGCTCCCAATCCATGATTTAAGGGTTAACTGTTGTCCCTCCACATTCTCACAGCTGAAGGAGTGTTGTGAATAACATGCTCATTTGAAAATACATTCACAGAGGGACTCCTCCACATAATGGACTTGGTGGAGTGAGTTACACGTTCCCTGTTGCCAGGGGGTTGCCAGAAGCCACAAATGTGAGTTTGAATTAGGATTTCTGGCAGTGCTATTAAGAACACCTTGGCAAGCTGACAAGCCAGAGATTAGATTCAGTTCCCCAAGTTGTGAGAGATCCTATTTGTTCTAGATGCTAACCACTTCTCACCTCACCTACAACCACTTTTTACTGGAACGCCAAACAGAAAAAATATATATATTCTTTAATTTCTCTGTTGTTTCAATATTATGGCAAAACTTGGGCAAAAGGTTAATCAAGTTATCTCCCCATCATGAACTTATGAAAGCTTATGCTGTATAAAATCTTCCCAACAGCAACATGTAATATAGGGTGTCCTAACGATGTTTTTTTGAACCACTTTATATTTTCTGAGAGATGGCTTCTGTGGGAGGAATAACTGCTTTATGATATAATATAGAGAAGAATAAAGAATTAATTCAGGCTTTGGGCTTTGCTTTATTTGGCTACAAAATTAAAGCACTGGAATTCTCATCACTTGACGGAAATTCATGTAACATTTTACCTGAATATACATCCAGACAGAGAGGTTCGTTACCAAGATTGAATGCTCATAATGTAACAATATATTACTTTATATAATATACATAAAAATAAGATAGTTCTTTTTATCATTGAAATATTAATAATTCATAGAAAATAAAAGAAAAGATACTATATATTTGTAATTGCATGACCTGATTAGAAAGTAAGGTGGCCCAAACTTGCATACCCTCTGACCTAATAATTTTTCTTTTCAATGTATATCTTTTTCTTCGCCCACATTTTCCAGAAAACAAAACCTGAGACAATATTTACATAGAAAGTTTTATGAGGAGTATAATCCCAAGGAAGCTAGAGTAGGGAAAAAAGAAAATCAGGCAAAGAAAGGGAAAAATAAAACACAAAATGGTGTATAATGAATTTGGTTGTGGTCTTGTTAGAAACCATACCTGGTTGCTCACCCCCATCTCCTGAAGGGGCATTGGAAACACTGTGTCTCGTAACAACTTACCAGGTAGAGGGAGAATAATTTATCAGCCAGCTCCCTCATATCCCCGTTTGGTATTGATCAAGCTCTCCTCTGGGGCCAATAAAAATGTAGTCAGTGCCAGGCTTTCTTCTTTCGCACCCAGCAGAAAACTATGGCCAAGTACATTTGACAAAGGACGTAAACTAGATCTAGCACAATTGTGAGAAAATACTTGCACTTATGCTTAAAAGATATTTATTGTAGCATTGTTTTCATAAAGAATATGTAAAAGAGACTGAATGATCATTAATAGAGAAATGGTTAAATATATTATCATACTCACTTATCATTGGATTAAAGATAACGTAGAACTAGGTCTATTTAACCAAAAATATATCCAGGGCTTATTACATTTTTTTAAAAGTCTCAGAATTATACATATATCACAATTCACTTTCACACAAAAAAGAAAAACTCCATATGAGACATATATATGTAAATCATATATACATACATCGCCCTCATATAAAAAATGGTTAGTAAGACAAATCAAAAGAGTGGCTACAACTAAAACGGAGAGGGTGAGGATAGAATTACCTGATGGGGGATTTTGCATTTTTATTCTAATCATTTGCAATTTAACATTTTTTAAGTTAAATAATTTAGAGGAAAAAAGAAGGAAGAGAAGGAGGAGAGGGGAATAGAGGTACAAAAGAGCACAGAATTGGGATCCAGATTTAGCCCCTGACTTAATCCATTCAGGCTACAGTCACAGAATACACACAAAAGACTGTGTGGTTTACAAACAAAAAGGTATTTCTCACAGTTCTGGAGGCTGGGAAGTCCAAGATTAAGGTGCCACCAGATTCAGTGTCCGATGAGGGCCTACTTCTTCGTTCATAAATCATGTCTGTCTTTTTGCTGTGTCCTCATATCTCAGAAGGAACAAGAGAGGTTTCCGGGGTCTCTTTTACAGGGACACTAATTCCATTCATGAGTGCTCCACCCTCATGACCTATTCACCTCCCACAAAGCCCCCTGTCTTAACAGCATCGCTTTGGAGCTTAAGATTTCGACAATGAATTGAGTGGGGAGAGGCATGAACATTCAGTTCCATAGCAGCTACATCTGAATTCTGGCAGGATGGTGAACCATCCCAACCAAGAAACGTGTTTCCTCTTGAGACCTGATTTCTAAGTTCCAATCCTAACATGACTGCAGTGATTTACAAGAGCTTTTGCTTTAGAATAGTTCAAATGCTATGCTTTAATAGGTAATTATATGCATGTTAGAGGCAAATCCATGAATAAGATAAAACAGTTTGAATGACTTTTGTTGAAAATTACAAACCCAAAGAATGACCCCAACAAATTATCATGGAAAGAAAGTCCTGCGAGAGAACATGAGTGAAACAGAGAAAGGGAATGCCAGACAAATCAACCCATCTCAGTCAAATGTTATCTCAGATCATGAGGGTACAAAAGGACCACGTAAGCAAAACAGCAGAATGAGCGAATGGTTGCTGAGGGGGTTGAAAAGTTTGTTGAAGCGACCTTAGTAAAATAGGCCTTACAAATGTGTCCTAAGTAACAGCAATGAAAAACTTTCAGCTATCCTCAGTCTAATAGGCAGTGCAGGGAAATAACAGCTCCCTTGAAGAGTGAGGGACTGGCCTCATTTTTCCCAGTGCCTTTTAACTAGACAAATAAAGGAAATAAATCTCTGCAATTGGTAAATAAGAGATCTCATTCTGAAGGAGCTCCAACTAAATGTGATCATGTAAGTCAATAGAGTCAGTGGCGCCAACATATTCCAAGTGTTGTCTCATGTGTCTTCTAAGTCATTAATTTTTCCAAAGGTCACTGAATGTTAAAGCAGAGATAGACCTTAAAGACTATCTTACCAACTTCTCATTTTTAAAGTGAAAACACAACACAGTGTGTCACCTCCTCTGTAAAATATGATCACCCTCTGCATTTCCTCCCGTATTAACACTGTTGTGAATTCTTTCTTTTAGGAAAATACAAGAACATTTTTCAAGCTAAAGATAAGTAATCATACTCTTCCATTTCACATATAGGCTAAGGGGGCCTAAAAATATTAAATAATTTGTCCAAGTCCTAATAGCAAGGGTTTTGCACAAAGAGATTTGAGAAATTTTTTTTCCAAAAATAAATAGCTTTTTACCTTGTTTTTAAAATGTTACATCCTCTTATTTTAAACTAAAATGTAGGAAAAAGTACAGACGAATCACTTTAAATCTTATTGCCTAGAAATAGCCAAGTTGAAATGTTGCTGAAAATGCATCCTAAATAATTTCCATTGTCTCTCACTCTGTAACACCCATTTTTTCCCCAGTGGAAGAGGTAGGTGTCAAGCAAAACTAATTTTTAATTTGCTGTTTTCCAAACATACTACTGGGAGAGATTGTGTCAAGCAAAACTAAATTTTAATTTGCTGTTTTCCAAACATACTACTGATACTCTGAGTTTGAATACTGCTGAGATATGTGAAGAAAAATGTTACTAATGGAGTATACAGATTTTCTGGAGGAGAAGTTCCAAAGCCCAGACATTTTCATTAATATTAAAAGATACAGAAATGTGTTGGGTAGATCCAGTTTGATCAAAAAGACCTCTCTGTAAAGAAATTCCCATAGAGATAGAGAAAGACAAGATGGGTGGGCATTTCCATGCACTATGCATGCCCTATGATTGGTACACACTGGAATCCATCAAACCTGTCTTGCTCCCTGGGAAAGAGGCTGTGGTGAGGGTAGGGGGCACAGAAGTGGTACAATCTGTAAAGCTGAAGCATTGAGAGAGCAGACCCAGTTTGAGGGGTGTACAGAGTTGGGTCACAATAATATTTCTCCCTCGTTCATCAAAGGACCACTTGTGCTTTCGTGAAAGAATCTGCTTTAGGGCCAAGAGTGGTTACCAGAACCAGAGGCTCAGACTTGGTCATGCCATTCGGACTTGATGAGAATTATGCTGTCCTTCAGCTGTGGACTTGGGCATGTCAAACATAGAGTGAAGTTGCAACCCCCAAGTCTTAGGCTGGGTAACTGATGACGCTATTCAAAGGAACAAGCTTCAAGTGGTATTTGTGGTGATCTCCAGCATCAAGGGAACGTGGCTAATATCTGGCTCCAGCTGATCCAAAAGTAGTCTGAACCGACCCTATGGACAGCACCTTGATAACTTGCTGAAACCATCATGGCCTATCATGATAGGAAGCCGTAGAAAGAGAGAAGAGCAACGTGGTGACTTGGGCCTTTTAATTTGAAAATTTTAAAGGTGATATGATATTTTATTTTGAATAGCAAGCCCATGTAATGGGTCACACTGAGTTCATAAATATATATATGTGCATATTTTTAAATAAATGGTATCATGTTATATATGCCATTGGGTAGTCAACTTTCTCATTCAAGGATATCGTGGCTGTCTTTCTATGTCAATTAAGGCATACTGACATCCAAATTAACAGTTGCATACTATTCTATAGGGAATATAAGTCATACTCATTTCCATATTAGGAACAGTATTAGGACACTGAACTTGAATCTTTTTACTTTGCCAATATAACAAGTAAGGCTACAATGATCATTAACATTTATCTCAACACACAAGCTCATTCCTTCCTTAAAATAATTTCCTAGAAGTTGAATTTCTATTTTTGGTGCCTTTTACCAAACAGCCTTTGAGAAATAATGTACAACACTACATGAGTGTGTCCATGTTCCTGGTTTTTTGTTTGTTTGTTTGTTTGTTTGCTTGAGACACTCTCACTCTGTCACCCAGGCTAGAGTGCAGTGATGTGATCTCGGCTCACTGCAGTCTCCACTTTCAGGGTTCAAGTGATTCTCCTGCCTCAGCCTCCTGAGTAGCTGGGACTGCAGGCACGTGCCACCACCCCTGGCTGTATTTTTTAATACAGACGGGGTTTCACCGATTTAGCCATGATGGTCTCAATCTCCTGACCTCATGATCTGCCCACCTCGGCCTCCCAAAGGGCTGGGATTACAGATGTGAGCCACCGCACCCAGCCCATTTCCCTGTATTTTATTTACATGTTGTGTTAGCAAGATTTTTGTGTGCAGATCAAATAAATGAGGGAAAAAAATGTTGTTGTTTTTGTAGAATATCTCGAATGTTATATATATTTTTTCATGTTTATTGGCCATTTTTATTGATTCTATTGTGAATTACCTGTTTATGTCCTTTGCACATTTTTTCTATATGGGAAAATTAATCTTTTATTCAATGCTTTGTAGGAGTTTTAAAATATATATTTTAGAGATATTAATCCTGATCTATAGTACAAATATTTTCCTCACTTTCTCATTCTTCAAACTTTGTCTAATGACATATTTTCTATATAAATATGTCTATATAAAAGATTATCATTTTAAGTGTCAATCAATTATTTTTTTTTCTTTTATGATTTCTAGCTGGAGTGTTAGACCTTAAAAAACTTCTTCAGCTCTCAAATCACCAAAACACCCATATTTTCATAGGGTATTTATACGGTATAACTTTAAAATTTGAACTACTGATTCATCTAGAATTATGTTAAGGCCTCAGCTTTTTTTCAGTGTCTAGCCACTTACTCCAACGTTAGTTGTTGAATAATCCATCTTTTCTCCACTGACTTAAAATGCTATATTCCCAAATATTCTTGGAACATTTTCTAGAATCTGTGCTTTGTTTCATTTATCTATCAATTTAATATAATTTGGATATGTGTCCTTGCCCAAATCTCATGTTTAATTGTAATCCCCAATGCTGGAGGCAAGGCCTGGTGGGTGGTAACTGGATGAGGGGGATAGTTTTCTCAGGAATTGTTTAGAGCCATCCCCTGGTACTATTCTCATGATAGTGAGTCAGTTCTCATGAGATCTGGTCATTTAAAAACATGTGGCACCTCCCTCCTGACTCTCTTGCTCTGGCTCTGGCCATGTGATGTGTCTGCTCCTCCTTCACCTTCCACCATGATTGTAAGTTTCCTGAGGCCTCCCCAGAAGCCAAGCAGATGCCAGCATCATGCTTCCTCTACAGCCTGCAGAAATGTGAGTCAATTAAACCTCTTTTCTTTATAAATTATGCAGTCTCAGATATTTCTTTATAGCAATGTGAGAGCAGACTAACACACAGTTTATTACTATTCCAGTGCCACATGGTTTGGTTATTGATAATTTAAATATATTTTAATATCGATGAATTCTTTGGGAGTATTCAAGAAGTTTTAACAAGTCCTGTGAGACTCAAGGTGATGAAATGAACCCAGGAAAGTAGAAGACAGTTGACATGCAATGATGTAGAGAAGACAAGTGAAACCACAGGGTTAGATGATCATGTCAACAAAGCCATCTAAAGATAAAGAAGTTCTTAGTGAGTTTGAGAAAGAGTCTTAAGAACTATGTATGTCAATAAATCAAGTTGGCACAAAACTTGTTTAATTCATTATGCAATATGATGAGACCCATCAGACAATTCTCATCAAAAACCTTCCAGAATTTTAACACTATCCTTAGATTTTCTATGGGCTTAAAATGAAACCTTTTTTCAAGAGTATCATCTTTTTTCCTCAAATGCTTCATCCATATAGACATTTCCTAAAACTTCTTATACAAGATCCATTTTTTCCTTCATTCTTCAGAAAGAGTTTGTGCTTCTGCCTTACATTACAGATTTCCTGGAACTTCTGAAAACCCAGACACTCAGTTTTTAGAAGGACACTCCAACCCATATGCTCAGTATTGAATGGGAAGCATCAACTATTGTAAAAAGCTACCAGCTGCTCCAGGCATGGAAACATGTATGAGGGACATTTCTAGAAACAAATGGGGATTATTCAAGCCTTGAGCAGAGAAGACACAGGAGATCTAGGAAGATAGCTTTGGCCTTGAGAAAATGAAAGGAAAAACAGGCAGAAATCTCAGTGCCTAAGTACCTGGGTTATAAATATAAACAAGAAAAACAAGGTGTATCTGTATCTGGGGTATATGGCTGCACCTTGGGGAGGTACTGGGAGTGAATCCCTTCCACAGTGTTTATCTTATCAGTTGGTCTGTTAATGTGGGATAATAAACCATGAATCCAGTGCATGATCATGAGGTTCAATGTGAAGCTTTGAAATAAAACACATCGGGGTACTCTGTTCATAGGGTAATGGCCACCAGCGGAAATCTAGGGCACATCTAGAAGAATTCTTTGTTCATCATGTCACTAAAAATAAACAAGTGTTATTCATCTTAAATACCACAAAAACTTATTACATAATCCTCTCTTATTTTGTAATTAACCACTCTAAATTGGATGAAAATGTTTCCCAGTTAAGTGCTCAGAGCCACACGTCAAAAAAGAGAGTATATTTTAATTATTTGAGATAAGAATGTGTTGCACTGTCGTCAAACAGCAGAAAAAAGCATTCATTTTTTCATCAATCAATAAATGAATAAACAAACATTGAGAACCATTAGAGTGTTAGGTACTCTTCTAAGAACTGGACATAGAGTTGTTAATAAAACAGGTGAGGTGCTTGCATTGCAGAACTTAACATATAGTAGAAGTGTGACAATAAATCAATAAATAAAGCATCAGGTATTGAAAAGTTTTAGGAGAAAATGTGCCTATGTCTGTGTTGGGGAAGGCCTCCAAAGGAGATGGAGCTTGGACTGAGGATGTAGAGAACTAAGGGGGCTTGGGGATTCAATGTCTAGAGCAGGACATTTCAGGTGGAGGGGCAAGGTGACTGGATAATGGTTCAAAAGAATGAGGTGGAGAGTGTTAGGGCATGAGGTGGCAGAAACAGCAGGACGGACCCTACAGGCTAAGAGGTTGGATTTAATTTTTGAAGTAATAGGAAGCCACTGGAAAGTCTGAGCCAGAGAATTACAAGATTCATTTCTATCTTTAATTGACCACTTTAAGTATTATTGAGAAATGTGTTGACAAATGATTCTAGAAGAGCTAAGACCATTTCTTACAGTGACTTAGAAGAAAAATAATATCGTTTTGAACTAGATTGATAGAACTGGAGTCCTGGAAAAGTGGATGGACTTGGGAATCTAATTCAATAGGCAGGCTAATGAATTAGATTTCTATGTTTTTAAGACCTGGATTCTGGCACTGATTCTAGGCAAGTGATTTGAGGTGATTCCTCAATCTAGAGCCATATACTGATCATTTTTAATCTATAGATTAAAATTACATATCAATTTATATTATTTTGCAAAATTTAATAAATCCTATGGTGAGAATATTTTTGCTCAGCCTTTCCGTGTCTAAAAAATTCTTTTTATTTCTTCAAGTATATATTTTTTCTAAGAGTCTAAGCAATCTTTCAGATAATTAATTTTAAAGATGGTTCTCATTCCATGCATATTTGCCAGTATACATAAATCATCACATTTAAAAAAACAGATAAAATAGTAAATGCTTTCTTTTGAAGTGATAAGTATTTTGCCACATATATAGATGCATTTCAATGAATAAATTATCTGCTATTATCACTGATATAACAATTATAAAAGACATGTAAAATTCATGTCTCTAAAGGGATGCGTCTTGAGAATATCATGTGCATAGGGCAAATCATTTGAGCAGAGAATAAGATCTTTTAAAACATAATGGATATTTTTCAATTTTTAGTTTCATTATAAAACTTCTCTACTCACACAGACAAACATACACAGCATTGTAAATTCTATAAACAATCACTATAAACTAATGGGCCCCATCAGACATACTGTGACATTATAGAGTATGCAAGCCATTTGCAGATTCAGGATTGACATTATTTTTATTAACTTTAGTGAAAATGATGACATACCTAAAGGGGAAATAGACCATTTTCCTATATCCAAAGACCTCAAACACTGAAATTAGCAGTATTTAATTTATCTTTGGGCTCTACTATTTTATATCAATGAACAAAAACCATTATTATCTTTGCATGGAAGCCTCTATACTACTCTATACTAGGCAATAGAGAAGTATCGCTTCATTGAAAAAACACGTTCTCCAGGCAGCCGTTGCTTGCCTGTGTTTCCTTTCTTAAATGATCCAGGGACAAGAAAGAGCACAAAACCAGCATCACTGAGAGCCAATTCAAAAAGTAAACTTAATAACACCTCAACCCCATGATGCCCAGAATACAATATTCTCTAGGAATGGAAATTCTTGACTAGTTTCATCTTAAAAAAAAAAAATTACCCTAATAAATTTATGCCATTGTAAAATCATCTGAGCTCAGCTAAAATGGTTTTATGGATATAGTTAGAGGGCATTATTTTAAAGTTATGCTAGTGGCAAAATGACAGCAGTGAAGGCCAAGTGTACAAGAAATTATGTCCTGATCTCTCCACGCTGATACTATTCTTGCATCTTTATTTTTGTAATGATCACACTCAGATACTAAATCCATTTTCAATTATTTCATTAAGAAAAGAACAGAATCCCATTTCATGTATATTTTTTCCTTTGAGTGCTTTACCCCCCAAAAGGCAATAATATTGTAAAATATTTATTCCATTAGTTTTAGGTAATTGAAATGCCAAGAGCTAAGCACTTAATCTCTGCCGGCGGGGAGAGCTGCCTGCTGTCACTTTTTATTAAGTCCTTTTTTGCTGCTTTTTGCATAGTCAATAACAGTGTCTAAACCCAAGAAAAGATATAGAGTAACATTTAAACAGCCGTCTATGATAAGGTAATGTTTACATTCAGGATAATATGAAAATGTCCACTCTACAGTGGCAAAGATTTTTCTCCAGGTTAACTAATTAGAATGTTTATTAGCTGCATTCATTATTCTGACAGGCCTAGGGATTTCTAAATATTATTAACTTCTCCAGCACCATGTTCCCTAAAGAGCTTGCGTCTGCTGGAATCTGGACAGGTGGATTTTAGCAGCACTTGATATTTATCTCCCTTGCCTACGATAGTGCAAAGCCGGAATACATAGCATTCATCCTTAGTACCTTCAGGGCACTAAGAGGGCTTCCAGTGAGTTCCCTCCTCATTTTTAAGGCACCCTCATGGCTCTGTCTGGTTAGTGTACAGTCTTCCCAGCTAGACTCTGATCAGTGATTTGTCACTGTGGTAAATAGACAACAAACAAATCTATCCTTGGTGGCACTAACTGTAGGGGGATAAGAGGATCTATTTCTGCCAGAAGGGGTGGTAAGCAGGCAAGGAGGGCTTACAACCTCCTTATCACCTGAGACACCACACGGCAAGAGGTGAGCCCCAGAAAATCCAAATTCTGAGTCATGAAACATGAGGACCTCATATATTTGATTTAAACTATGTTTACCTTGTGTTTTCTGCCATATATGAATGTTTATTACTCTCAATATCATCATAACTTGAGCCTGAAATACATAATCCAAGTAACTTTCAATGCCTCTCAACCAATACGCTATGGTATAGAGAAAAGTACATGGACTTTGGAGTCAAAAAATATGAGTTTGAGATTTCTGTTATCTGTGTAGCAGCTGTGTGACCTGAATCAGTTTACTTGACCTCTGTGGGCTTCCATTTACCTACTTTAGGGAATTATTGCTGTCAGGATTGAAAGAGATGGGAGGGAATGTAGATAAATGGTTCAACTACGGACTCGCGAGTCAAATCTTGGCTTTGATTCTTGGTTCTACCACTTACCAAACTGATGGCCTTGGAAAAGTTACAAAACCTGTTTAAGCCCTTATTTTCTCATACATGAAAATAATCATAGAGCTTGCTGCATGGGATAAGAGGTTTACTAAAGCAACAAATATCTCGAGTGACTCCCATGAGCCAGGAACCAGAAATATAGTAGATAATTAAAAAGACAACAATCTCTGTCCTCATGGAGCTTATACTGTAATAGGGAAAGACAGACAACAACAACAAAAAAGAATGAATAAACATATGTAGCATAACTTGAGAGAGCAATAGGTTCTATGAAGAAAAATAAAGCAGGATAGGAGAAATTGATTATAAAGCATTTAACTCAGTGCCTGGCACTTGGTAAGCACTAAATAACAGGCTGTAATGTCTCAGTCTCCAGTAAATATCTCCCAAACGTTAACTTTTTTTTCCCTATGTCTGAGGCCCCCAAAATATCTCACGTTGCAGAAAGAAATTGAAGCCAAAACCTACATCAGCAGAGAATGAGCCTTTTCCAGGGCTTTTTGGCAGACAGCTGTACCCATGGGCCACCTAAAAACATAAGAACAAGAAACGATCTTTTATTTCAATTTGTGATGAGGCGTAAAATGCAAATGCCTTCTTGAGGTACCGTGCTTAGTGAGAGTACACTGCCGTAGAAAAATAAATTGTCAACAAATCAACACATTTAAAGTTCATTAGTTGTTTTCTATTCTGAGAGTAGGAAAAGATGGGAAATTATAGCAGTGTCTCATCCAAGCATAAAGAGAAAGTATTTTTAGAAACTAATGTGCTGGTGAACCCTCCAGGCTCTATTTGGAGAGAACCTGTCCATGACAGTTAGGGATTTTGTTGAGGAGAGAGAGTTGTATTGAGAGAAGAGGAGAGCGTGTGGAGAGTTTGTGTGAAGCAAAGGTAACTCTGAAACCGAGAGAGCTAACTTAAACAGACCAAACCTTTGGGAACCCTATAAGAGAAAGGTTGCCTCGGGGCCCAAGAAGAAAAAGTTCAGGGCAGACACTGTCCCTATTCTATGGTGAATCCTGTCCAGGAAGATCAGCTATGGGGCACCCAAGGACAGAGCTCTTCACCCAGGTTTGGCATCTTCACAGAGAAATGGTAAAGCACCAATGGAGCTGGAGCAGAGACATACCAGGCACCCACCAGAGGACAGAAATAACTGGTGGAGATATTCTCAAGGAAGAGATGTGTTTCAAGAAATGAAACTGAGTTGGCATAAGAGGATGAACCTACCATGACTACTCTTTTGGAAGTAGAAGTTGGTGTATATGTTCAAAAATTAATCAACCCTGATATTTTATTGCCACTTTATAGCTAGGTTTTATTTTTTAAAAAAAGACTTCTTAAAAAGTTATGCAACTCCTTCTGTGTGGCATTGACTTATGAAGTCAGCTGAATTAGATCACATAAAATTCTATACAGCACAACCTTATTTCCCATTTCCATGTGCACAGGGGAACCTAGCTGGTTAGTGACAGTACCTAGCTAGGTTCCCCTGTGCACATGGAAATGGGAAATAAGGCTGACCTCTCAATGCTAATGGGTAGAGTCAGTGCTGGTGGAGAGAATGCAGCTTTCCCACTCCTGGCATGCTCTTCCATGTAATGGCAACGACATTATTATACTTTCTTGTTCTCACCCGTTCCTCACCCCCTCAGGAGACAGGTGGTTAGTGAGTTTGAGGGAAGATGGCAAAAGAGCATGCAGAGCTAAGGCCCTTCCTCTCTCTGTCTCTTTGGGACAAGATGAATTCATCTGCCCTCTGGAAGTGGAGGGAGGCCTGCCTAGTCCAGTGCATTTTGAAAATCTACCTAACTCTAGAAATTGATCTAGAAGTCCATGTGATGTAAAACCAGCCCTTCCTCTCTTTCCTCCAGGCAACAAATCACAAGACCAGACCTCATCTGGCATTTTAAGAGAAGATGAGTCTCAATTCCAAATTTATGGGATGTTGAGAAATGAAGAGAAAAAGGGATGAATACCAGTAGATTATAAAATTATGTAGACAAACAAAAGACCTAGAAGCATCTGAACAATTTGGAAAGAAAAAAGTAAATGTGGAGAACTCTTACTAGTTCGTTTCAAACATTTACTATATAGCTACAGTCATCATGAGCTCAGACACGCTTAATCCCGCCCCAGCCTCATGGGTTTGCTCTACCTGCCCCGGTAGCCAAAAACAAACTACATAAACTCTTGGGAGCTCTAAAGCTCCACCCATCATCACCTGAGAAACCTGAGTACTTATCCTGGCCAACATAGGGTAAGCTTATATCCCCCTTCTACAACTACAGCTGGTATTCTCTTGAAAGTGCCACCTCCTGGCTGGAGGCCAACCAACTCAAGCCATTACAGCCACTCATAACAGAAAAATGCTGCTCCAAATAAGGAGAAAATAAACAGCTAATTCCACATCTGCAGCATCCTAGCTAACCAGAGGTCCTGAATCTGTCCATGTGACAACTTCACTGCTAGAATAATCAGCATTCAAGAAAACCAGTGCACCAAACAAAACTACAACCAAGGATTCCCACAGAGTCCACTTCACTCCTCTGCCACCTCCACTGGAACAGGGGCTAATACCCATAGCTGCAGGACCTGAAGACAGATCACATAACAGGACACTTTGCAGACATTCTCCAGCATCAGCCCAGAGCCTGATAGACCCACTGGGTGGCTACACCCAGAAAGGCTATAACAGTCACTGCAGTTCAGCTCTTGGGAAACCTCATCTCTAGGGGAAGGGAGAGAGCACCACATCAAGGCATCACCTCATGGGACAAAAGAGTCTGGACAGCAGCATTTGAGTTCCAGATCTTACCATTGAAACAGTCTAACTAAATGATAAGGAACCAGAAAAGTAATTCTGGTAATATGACAAAATAAGGTTCTATAACATCCCCAAAAGATCAACTAGCTCTCCAGCAATGGATTCCAACTGAGAAGAAATCTCTGAATTGTCAGATAAAGAATTCAGAAGGTTGATTATTAAGCTATTCAAGGAGATACCTGAGAGAGGTGAAAACAAACTTAAAGAAATTTTAAAAAACAACAATACAGGGTATGGATGAAAAACTCTGCAGAGAAATAGATATCATAAAGAAAAGACAATTACAACTTCTGGAAATGAAAGACACACTTAGAGAAATGCAAAATATAATAATAACAAGTAGCGAGAGTGAAACAGTAATTTAAAAATTGCCAAGAAAAAAAAGTCCAGGAACAGATGGATTCACAGCTGAATTATATCAGACATTCAAAGAAGAATTGGTGGTAATCCTGCTGAAACTATTCCAAAAGCTAGAGAAAGAGGGAGTTCTTCCCAAATCACTCTATGAAACCAGTATTACCCTAATACCAAAACCAGCAAAGAACATAGCAAAAAAAGGAGAACTACAGACCAATATCCCTGACTAACATAGATGCAAAAATCCTCAACAAAATATTAGCTAATCAAATTCAGCAGCATATCATAAAGATAATACACCATGATCAAGTAAGTTTCATGTGAGGGATACAGAAATGGTTTAACATATGCAAGTCAATAAATGTAATACATCATGTAAATATAATTTTTAAAATGTGTGTGATCATCTCAGTAGATGCAGAAAAAGCATTTGACAACATTCTGTATCCCTTTATGATTAAAACCCTCAGCAAAATTGGCATAGAAGGGACATACCTCAAGGTAATAAAAGCCATCTATGACAGGCCCACAGTCACCATTATACTGAATGAGGAAAGGTTGAAAGCATTCGCCCTGAGAACTGGAATAAGACAAGGATTCTACTTTCACCACGTCTATTCAATGTGGTATTGAAAGTTCCAGCCAGAACAATCAGACAAGAGAAAGAAATAAAGGGCATTCAAATCAGAAAAGAGGAAGTCAAACTGTGGCTGTTTGCAAATGATATGATTGTATACCCAGAAAACCCTAAAGACTCATCCAAAAAGCTCCTAGAACTGATAAATGAATCCAGTAAAGTTTCAGGATGCAAAATCAATAGCTATACACCCACAGTGGCCAAGCTGAGAATCAAATCACAAACTTAACCTCTTTTACAACAGCTGCAAAAAAATAAAACACTTAGGAATATACCTAACCAAGGAGGTGAAAGACCTTTACAAGGAAAACTACAAAACACTGCTGAAAGAAATCATCAACAACACAAACATATGGAAACACATCCCATATTCATGGATAGGTAGAATCAATACTATGAAAATGACTATACTGCTGTAAACCCAGAAAATCTGAGACAGGTCTCAGTTAATTTAGAAAGTTTATTTTGCCAAGGTTGAGGACACATGCCTGTGACACACAGCCTCAGGAAGTCCTGATTACATGTGCCCAAGGTGGTCAGGGCACAGCTTGGTTTCATACACTTTAGAGAGATATGAGACACCAATCAATACATGTAAGAAGGACACTGGTTCCACCCAGAAAGGTGGGGACAACTCGAAGCAGTTAGGGGACATCCAGGTCACAGGTAGGTGAGAGAAAAATGGTTGCATTCTTTTGAGTTTCTGATGAGCCTTTCCAAAGGAGGTAATCAGAACATGCATCTATCTCAGTGAGCAGAGAGATTACTTTGAATACAATGGGGAGGCAGGTTTGCCCTGCACAGTTTTCAACTTGAGTTTTCCTTTTAGCTTAGTGAAATGGGGATCCCAAGATATTTTCATTCACACTGCCAAAAGCAATCTATAAGTTCAATGCAATTCCCATCAAAATACCATCATCATTTTTCACAGAACTAGAAAAAGACTATCCTAATAGTCATATGAAACCAAAAAAGAGCCTGCATAGCCAAAGCAAGACTAAGCAAAAAGAACAAACCTGGAGACATCACATTACCTGACTTCAAACTGTACTATAAGGTCATAGGTACCAAAACTGCATGGTACTTGTATAAAAATGGGGATGTAGAACAATGGAACAGAGTGAAGAACCCAGAAATTAAGCCAAATACTTACAACCAACTGACCTTCAACAAAGCAAACAAAAACATGAAGTGGGCAAAGGACACCCTATTCAACAAATGGTGCTGAAATAATTGGCAAGTCACAATAGAAGAATTAAACTGGATCCTCAACTCTCATCTTGTACAAAATTTACTCAATATGAATCTAAGACTTAAATTTAAGACCTGAAACCATGCAAATCAGCTCCACACACCTAAGGTTCTCCACTCTACCAACTGAGTTATCGAAGAACATATGAAACCATATAAATTCTAGAAGATGACATTGGAGAAACTCTTCTAGACATTGACTTAGGCAAAGAGTTCATGACCAAAAATCCCAAGGCAAATGCAACAAAAACAAAGATAAATAGATGGGACTTAATTAAAATAAAAAGTTTCTGCACAGCAAAAGAAATAATTAGCAGAGTACTCTGTGGGAAAAAAATATTCACAAACTATGCATCCAACAAAGGACTAATATCCAGAATGTACAAGGAACGCAAATCAGCAAGAAAAAAAAACAAACAATTCCGTAAAAAAGTGGGCTAAGGACATGAATAGACAATTCTCAAAAGAAGATACACAAATGGCCAACAAACATATGGACAAATGGTCAACATCACTAATTACCTCCTTACTCCTGCAAAGATGGCCATAATTTAAAAATCAAGAAATAATAGATGTTTGTATGGTCATGGTGAAAAGGCAACACTTCTTACACTGCTGGTGAGAATGTAAACTAGTACAACCACTGTGGAAAGCAGTATGGAGATTCCTCAAAGACCTAAAGGCAGAACTACCATTTAATCCAGCAATCCTACTACTGGGTATCTACACAGAGGAAGTCATTATATGAAAAAGACACTTGCGGCCGGGCACGGTGGCTCACACCTGTAATCCTAGCATGTTGGGAGGCCAAGGTGGGTGGATCATGGAGGTCGGGAGTTGGAGACCAACCTGACCAACCTGGAGAAACCCCATCTCTACTAAAAATACAAAAAAAAAATCAGCCAGGCGTGGTGGCACATGCTTGTAATCCCAGCCACTCAGGAGGCTGAGGCAAGAATCGCTTGAACCTAGGAGGCAGAGGCTGCGGTGAGCTGAGATGCGCCATTGCACTCCAGCCTGGGCAAGAAGAGCAAAACTCTGTCTGAAAAGGAGAGGAGAGGAGAGAAGAGGAGAGGAGAGGGCAGGGGAGGGGATGGGAGCAGAGGGGAGGGAAGAGGGGAGGGAAGGGAAAAGAAAAGAAAGGAAAGAAGAGAAAAGAAAAGAAAAGAAAAGAAAAGAAAAGGACTCTTGCACACGCATGGTTATAGCAGCACAATTCAAAATTCCAAAATTATGAAACCAGCCTAAATGCCTATCAACCAACGAGTGGATAAAGAAAATGTGGTATATAGACCAACAGAACAGAATAGAGAACTTAGAAATAAGACTGCACACCTACCACCATCTGATCTTCCACAAAACTGACAAAAACAAGCAACAGGGAAAGGATTCCCTATTTAATAAGTGGTGAAATGGCTAGCCATACACAGAAAATTGAAAACTGGACCCCTTCCCCTTCCTTACACCTTATACAAAAATTAATTCAAGATGGATTAAAGACTTACATGTAAAACGCAAAACTATAAAACCCCCAGAAGAAAACCTAGGCAATATCATTCAGGACATAGGCACAGGCAAACATTTCATGACGAAAATGCCAAAAGCAATAGCAACAAAAGCAAAAATCAACAGATGGGATCTAATAAAACTAAGGAGCTTCTGCACAGCAAACGAAACTATCCTCAGAGTGAACAGACAACCTACAAAATGGCAAAAAATTTTTGCAATCTATCCGTCTGACAAAGGTCTAATATCCAGAATCTACAGCAAATTTACAAGAAAAAAAACTTAAAACAAACTTACAAGAAAGAAAACAATGACCCCATTACAAAGTGGGCAAAGGACATGAACAGACACTTCTCAAAAGAAGACATACATGCAACCAACAAACATATGAAAGAAAGCTCAGCATCACTGATCATTAGAGAAATGCAAATCAAAACCACAATAACATACCATATCATCTAATGCCAGTCAGAATGGCGATTATTAAAAAGTCAAAAAACAACAGGTGTTGGCAAGGTTGCGGAGAAATAGGAACGCTTTTACACTGTTGGTGGGAATGTAAATTAGTTCAATCATTACGGAAGATAGTGTGGCAATTCCTCAAAGACCTAGAGGCAGAAATACCATTTGACCCAGCAATCCCATTACTGAGTATACACCCAAAGGAATATCAATCATTCTATTATAAAGATACACGCACTCATATGTATGTTGCTGCACTATTCACAACAGCAAAGACATGGAATCAACCCAAATGCCCACCAGAGATAAATTGGATAAAGAAAATGTGGTACTTATACACCAAGGGATACTGTGCAGCCATGAAAAAAAAAAAAAAAAAAAAAAAAACAAGATTTTTCCTTTGCAAGGACATGGATTGGATGGAGCTGGAAGTTGTTATCCTCAGCAAATTAGCACAGGAACAGAAAACCAAACACCACATGTTATCTTTTTTAAATGCAGGCTGAACTATGAGAACACGTGGACATAGGGAGGGGATCAACACACACTGGGGCCTGGGGCACGGCGGGAGGGAGAGCACCAGGAAGAATAGCTAATGGATGCTGGGCTTAATTCCTAGGTGATGGATTGATCTGTGCAGCAAACCACCATGGCACACATTTACCTATGCAACAAACCTATACATCCTGCACATGTAGCCCAAAACTTAAATAAAAGTTGAAGAAAAAAAAAAAGAAAAAAAAGTGATATGTATTTTTTTATTTTTATATTTTATTTTATATACATATATATATATACATGCGCACGTGCGCGCGCACACACACACACCCCCCCCAAAGGAATACCACTCAGCCATAAAAAGGAATGAAATAATGGCATTCACAGCAACCTGGATGGAGATGGAGACTATTATTCTAAGTGATGTAACTCAGGAATAGAAAACCAAACATTGTATGTTCTCACTTATAAGTGGAAGCTAAGCTATGAGGATGCAAAGGCATAAGAATGATATAATGAACTCTGGGGACTTGGGGGGAAGTGTCGGAGGCCAGTGAGGGATAAAAAACTACACATTAAATTCAGTGTACACTGCTCAGGTGACAGTTGCACCAAAATCTAAGAAATCACCACTAAAGAACTTATCCATGTAACAAAACACCACCTGTTCCCCCAAAAACTATTGAAATTAAAACTAAAACAAAATAAATCTTATCGACACTTTAAAACAAAACAAAACAGCAATGGAGAATAATCTTTCCCAATACAGGGCATGCAGATAGACATTATGAGCCAACAATATTTGCTGCTCTTAAAACACAAATAAGTCATGTTCTGCTTTACACACATTACTAAGGTAATGCCTAAATTTATGCTGTTAGTACTCAGGGCAAAGGGGAAAGAATACTTAAAAGTGAAAAGAATGTTTGAAGGGAAGAAAGGAACCTCAAATAAGACCCAGTGATTGGATTTACCACCACCACAAATTTCCAAACCGAATGAGAAGGAAACAATGTATCAAATTCACTCCCTGGGAGAGGACACAGTATAAGTAGCTAGATTTCCCCTTACCCTAGGATATGATAAGAGTATATTACCCAAGTTAACCTCCTACTTGAAGATCTTCTCCCAGTTGAGCTTAATCCACAAGTGGTAGACTCCAAAAAAACTGGAGTGAGTGGCTCCCTGACAAAGCTGAAATCTAGATTTCTTTCATTGTAGAATGACCATAAAATTTGTTTTCCAAACAGGGCAATTATGAGAGTAAAAATGGCTGCTATCAATCATTACTTTGGGATAAGATGCGTACAATGGGACTATCCCAAGGAAATTGGCACTTCTGGTCGCTCTTCTTAGTAACCACTGGGTCCCCACATGGACTCAGGCAGCATCCAGCACTGTGTTCTGGAAACAAAACTTTGCCTGAAATAATTGCTGTCAGGACTGGGGATTGGCTTGTTTTCTAAATGTGGTGGGATGGGCGTCAGTACCAGGAATCATTAATACCCTAATAAATTTAGAGTCTTAAAGGTGAAGCTCATTGGAGATTGGCATTAGAGTAATTCATCTTCTGAGATCCTGAAGAGATCATTATCACTCCCAGTGAAAGCTATGAAAGAACCTCAGTCCCACCTAAAAGACTATCGTTGACTAACAATGAACAAAATAAGAAACAGGAGAGAACTTTGATTCCATTCACAAAAGCAAGCAAATTTAATTTCTGACTTCAATTATTTTGCACCTGAACTTGCAAAACAGTGTGATTTTTGGACTATCTTCTCCTCAGGAATTTGATAATAAGAGGATGTTTATATTCAATTTGATGTATCTCTATGTTTTTGGCATTTTATTATTGAGAATATCTCAATGTTGTCATTTAATTTTATTGTATTATCTCTGGTGGGCTATATTGGAAAATATGGCTAAACATAATTTGGAAAGGTAAATGCAACTAAGAATGAATTTTCAGCTTTTGGGATAGAGTAGTGTATTAGTCAGTTCTCATGCTGCTAATAAAGACATACCTGAGACTAAGTAATTTACAAAGAAAACAGGTTGAATGTACTCACAGTTCCACATGGCTAGGGAGGCCTCACAATCATGGCAGAAGACAAAGGAGGAGCAAAGGTGCATCTTACATGGTGGCAAGCAAGACAGCATGTGCAGGGGAACTCCCCTTTATAAAACCATCAGTTCTCATGAGACATTCACTATCATGAGAAAAGCATGACAAAAATTCGCCCCCATGATTCAATTACCTCCCATGGCATCTCTCCCATGACACGTGGGAATTATGGGAGCTACAATTCAAGATGCGATTTTGGTAGGGATGCAGCCAAACCATATCGCGTGGCCTCAAAGTTCATTTAATTAATATACTCTTCTCCCCCATTTCAGCATCATCCAGGGGCAAAATCATTGCTCCCCACAAGGGGTCCCAAAAGATATTGAAAAGTGCAATGATTAGGAGTGGGGGAGAATGGCTTTGAAGTTAGGAGCAGATTTCCTTTGGACCACAGTCACATCCACAGGGAGGACATCCATAGCCCTGGCCTTTTCCTTTCACAGGGAGAAACGAGTTTTAGCATCATCCTCCTAATTTTTTTCCACTCGGTTTCCTCACTCTTCTTTAAGAGAGGCAGAAAAGGTTACCCAGAGAGAGCATTTTATCCATGATTTTCAAGCAAGAGGCACTACCAGAGCCACACTCTTGCGCAGATGTGGACTCTCTTTCCCACTCCACTGGGACGTGAGAGGCAGTGACAATGACATAGGAGAGCAAGATCACTCTTTAGACTCCAACTTCCCTTAGCTGAGCTGCTCTGCAGGTAAGAAACAAACACACATGTTTTGTTTCTCCATCTGCCCTCTCTTTTGTCTTCTCCGTTGGTTCAGAACCTACTCAGGAAAGAGCCGTGCTCTCTATTGGTCTCCCTAGGCCCCCCCAGCAAACACCTCATATCGAGTACCTAGCCAAATGTCTGCATGCTCAGTCAATATTTGTTGAATGAATGGTAAGGGCTGAAGTGTACAAATCACATCAAAGAGCAGTTCCCAAGTCAAAGCAATTCTTGACCAAAGATATTGACATATATAAAGAAACATGTCAGTCATATGGTGGTAGGGTTTCATCCAACAAAGAAAATAGATTTGAAGAAAAAAGAAAAGACTGAGAAATAAGTGTGGACAACCTAAGCTCTGTCCACCTAAACCCTATCAGGAGAGAGGGTGTCTTGGCCTGTAGGATTTCACAAGTGATTTCAGTGTGCAAGGGAGTGTGCAAGCAACCTGTTTCTTACTTATCTTGTTAACGTAAGAAATTAATATTTGTTACAGAATTCTTAGAAACCCCAATTTTCTAAATAAAACATCAGTGGAAAGAAATCTGATAAGCCATAGGAAATCATTACTAATATTTTAACATGTATCTTAGTCCTTTTTATTTTTCAGTTAAATACATATGATTATTATATGCAGAATTTTTACCAAACCAAGATTATAAATTCTACTTTTGCTTGTCTTTTCACTGGGTGTATTATGACAATCTTTACAGGTCAACAAATGTACTACCATATTGTATTTTTAAATCAACACAAATATCACTCATTTTAGATGCATAAAACGTATTTCGTCAGTCACCTATGTTGACATATAATTGTTTCTAATTTTTCCATACAAAAACAAAACCCATAGAGGTCACACTTGTACATATTCTTTATGCATACACATTTGTGCAGATAATCAGCTTTTCTTGAGACAAATTTCGTTACCAAGTGCCAGGAGAGTACTGGGATTTTCTCAATAATAATCTGTGGGCTAGCATTTCATTGAGCATTTTGGGTACATTTTCTCATTTGATCTTCAAAAAACTCTCGTGAGATATTACTCTCATGGTTTTACAGAGGAGAATGCAAGTTTGGGTTAGTTAACTGGCCACACTACTAAGAAAAGGAATATCTGGAGTTATAACCCGTCTGTCCTTTACCAAAGCTGAACCCAACCACATAGTGGAATCACGCTATGGCTTTAGGATGTGGTAAGCTTTTTCCAGTAATTCCTTCTCTTTGGTACCACTATAAATGAGGTTTATTTTCCAATTTATTCTCCAGTTAATGATTATTGCTATACAGTAAAACAATCATTGAAACGTTTTTGATCTTCCCTTGGGGTTTCCAATAGCTGATTTCAGGTGACTGTGGTAGGTTTTCCAGTCACTCATTATATCTCCTGTACATAATAAACTTACTTCTTCTTTTCCAATTATCATGTCTCTTTTGTTTGTTATTTTTTAATCTCTACTTTTATAAACTAATACTTCCAAAACCATCTCAAATAGTAGGGATGACAGTAGGTATGATTGTCGTATTTCATCTGACCTCATCTAATCCAGTGTATCTTTGGTGAGCCAGGAACTGACGTTTGCTGGAGATGGATCCCCCACCATACCCCTTGTGTTGAGGAATGCTATATCTAATTCCAAGGAACTGAGATTTTTGTTTTTTGAAGCATAATCTTAAATTTTATCAAATACATATTTGACAACTGTGAAATAATGTTTTCCTCTTTAACCTCTTAATATCATGAATTATATTAATAGATGTCTCAATGTTGTGCCATCCATTCTTTCCTGGAATAAATCCCACTTAGTCATGGTGAATTATTCATTGAATATACTCCTGGATTTGATTTTCTAATATATTATTAAAGATCTTTGGTTCATATATAAATAAAAAATTAGTCAGATGTGTGTTTTTTATTGTGTGCCAACTTTTTCAAGTTTGGGCTACCAGACTTACACTATCCATATAAAAATAATTAGAATTATTGCAAGGGCCTTCTTTTCCTGTGCTCTGTAAAGTTTAGATAATCAACATCCTTTATCTGTCCCCTGAAGGACCACAAAACAGTTAGGAAACCATCTAAACTAACACCTTTCTTGGAGCTAATTCTTCAGACAAGATTTTGATTTTTTTAAAGATATTTACATGGTGATATCGTCTATCTTATTTCTACCAATTTTAGTAATCTGACAAAGAATACATGTCTATTCAAACGATACTTTGAAGATCATTAGCCTAGAATTGTACAAAGTATTTTTGTATAATTGATGTAATACGTTTATTGCATTGTTAATTTTGCATTTTTAGTTCTTCAAATCACTTAATATTTTATCTATTTTCTCACAAAATAAACTCTCACAATTAAATATAAATTGTATTCTTTTTTGTTTTCTAATTTATAAAACTGGGCTTTAACCTTTATTAATTCTTTCCTCCTATCTCTATGTATTCGACTGGTGCAAAAGTTACTTTCACACCTACCTAATATTTGATTTGCTGCTCTTTTTAATTTATTTTGACTAGTTGATTTATTTTCTTTCTTCTTAAAATGTTTTTGTTTTTAACAAACATGCATAAGTGCTGTATTTCTGAGCCCTTTCGTACTCATGCATTCCTTTTTGTTGTTTTCGGATGAATGACAGTTTGGCTAAAGATGGAACGTGGGGGCATAACCTTTTCCATCATGCTGTTGTAATCATTGCTTTGTTCCTGTAATCATTGCTTCATTATCTTCTGGCATCTAACATTGCAAAAAAGTCTAAGGCCATCCAGATTTTTATTTTCCTTTTTAGATATTTGTTTTTATTGTTGGTTGGTTGGTGGTTGTTGTTGTTTTAACGCTATGATGCTTTTAGAATTCTTTCTTCGTCCTTGAAATTCAACATTTACCCTTTTAATTAAGTTTCCCTTTTACCCATGAACATTTTCCATTTGCAGCTCATCCATCATTTTCTACAGGTTGGCTGTTGTGATTCCACCCACCCCTAGTGTAGAGACAAAAGCTACTCCCTAAGCCTGCATGGCTGGAAGTTAGATTAGGAGCTCTAGCAAAGCACCCTGGGTACATGTTGTTCTGCTGATACCCTGGATCATGGGGCCAGCTGGCCTGCCCCAGGCAGAATCATTATTTTCTGGTTGTATTCCCTCCAGGAAATGAGTTGTCTTGAGCTGAGGTGTCAGGATACAAGGGGCAACTTGAGGCTTAGCTGTCAGTCCAGGTGGAGAGGTGAAGAGGGATCCTATTTCGAGGACAAATTTGTCAGAGCCATTCTGAAGTTATGACAACTATTTACAACCACAAATCACTCCTTCTGAGAGATGCAGAGGAAAAAGGAAACAAGAGGAAGATAAGCTTGGAGATAATCGAAACTCAGCCCCAAAGTTGAGTTTTCATTTCTTTAAGACTCTGAATAACAGGGAGGGCATCTCCATTTTCCAATAGCATGTTTATTTCTTTTATTCATGGTCACATTATCAAGGTAGGGAAGGGCTATTGGGAACCAACTGCTTGGGTTCTTGTCTTTCTTGCTAAATTTCAAACTTGTTCATGGCACTTGCCCTGTTTTTCTTCTCATACATTTTTTAGGGGGGAGATCAGAGGACACAGAGACTCTCTGTGCATACCTTGGTGGTTACATGTGTGTGCAAATGAGAAAGACTAGAGGAAGAAAAAAGTACTGTCCAAAGGGAAAAAAATGAATGGTCTTTGAATATTATGAAAAAAGAAATACGTCTTTCCTAAACTTCTAGTGGCCTGTGCCTCACTCACGTACGGGAACTAGAGACAATGTGATTTAGGAAATTAAGAAGTGACACAGAATGGAAGCAATCTCGGCAGGGGGTGGGAGTGGACAATCTGGCCTAATTGTAATCAAACCTAATGTCTTTGGTGATGAGAAATAAGAAAAGACAGTTAAGTTCAATCACATTAATATTTTCAGGGGTTAGGTATGCAATACTAAGAATGCAGTAATGAGAACTAGCGGTACCACATTGAAAAGCCACTACTTTTAGAAGTTAATTAATAAACATTCATTTTGCTTCTGTTGGAAATTGCTTTAAATACCCCCACTGAATAAATATTTCATACTTTACTTATTTAATATCCCACTAATGCCACCATTTCCTAAGAGAGGGGTTCTAGGTAACCTCAAGAATGCATAATTTAGATAGATGTGGAAAAAGAGGATCAGATATGGTCCTAAAACATTTCATAGTGCTGTGCAACATAAAGAAACAAGAAAAATTATACTGAGAAGCAAATACCATGAGAAGGATATGGAGGCTGAGAAACAAGATTAGCCTTACTTGAACCTTTTCCTTGTGCAGTCTGGTACGTTCCACATGCACTGCTGTTTCCCATGGTATCTCACTGAAACTCTCTATTAATTCTGTGAATGGATACTATTATTCTAATATTACAGAGGTGGAAACCATGACTCAGCAAAGTTATATACATGCCTATAGTAAATAGCAGAGGCCTTCTTCTCCTCTAAATATATTGGGGATATTTTCTTAAGAACTTGATCTCTAAGATAAACTTAGAGATCATAACCTCAGACTCAAGAAATTTAAGTACCAGAACTATGGAAATTTGAATTACAAAATTAAACTATGTGACTCACAAATTGATTTTCTAAATTAAATGTTGGCAATATACTATTTTTTTTTAATTTTTTTTTTTATTTTTTTTTTGAGACAGAGCCTTGCTCTGTCACCCAGGCTAGAGTGCTATTGCGCAATCTCAGCTCACCGCAACCTCCACCTCCCAGGTTCAAGTGATTCTCCTGCTTCAGCCTCCTGAGTAGCTGGAATTATAGGCACCCACCACCATACTCAGCTAATTCTTTTGTATTTTTAGTGGAGATGGGATTTCACCATGTTGGTCAGGCTAATCTCGAACTCGAACCTGACTTCAGGTAATCTACCCGCCTCGCCTCCCAAAGTTCTGGGATTGCAGGAGTGAGCCACTGTGCCTGGCCATATTAATTAAATTTTTTAATAATCCTTAAACCCTTAACATTATAATATTCCATAATCCCAACTAACATTACACACACATACACATATAAATATACATACATATATGTGTACTTTTGTATTATAGTAATCTAATTTTACTCCCATATTATATTAATTTCATCTCCATTAAAACATACAATTTAAAGTTTTATAAAGAAGTAAACAGAGGCACCCTGTTGTTCACAACTAACTTAGGCTCTGATCTTGCATATTCCATGTCTGAGCTTTGTACAGAACTTGTCCTTTTTTGTCCAAACCTACCACCATTGGAGGCAACTGGAGATTACATGAAACTGGAGAATGCATGCCAATAACCATGTAACTGAACTTGGAACTGATTTTTGCAGCATCAGTCACACCTTCAGATGACTGCAGCCCCAGTGAACATTTTGATGGCATTGCTGTGAGACTCTGAGCTAGAACTACAGCTAAGCCTCTTTTAGATCCTGACTCTCAGAAAACAAATGTGATTTTTTAAAATGGTTTTTTGTGGTTGTTTAAATTGCTAAGTTTTGAAGTAATTTGTTATACAGCAATAGCACATATCTAGTAGTTTTTGTTGTTGAAAAGTAGACATTGCAGATAATACAGGATAGCAACTTGGATTCTGCCATGTGTTAATAAAACTTGTCAGATTTTTGTTCTATTAGGCAGCTTAAGTTGCCTGGAATATAACCACCAATATTTTCTTTCCTGTGGTATACAGCTCTCATACTTATTTCTTATTCTTATATCCTCTCGTTGCTGATTTTTCATTCTGAACCTCCTGGGTCTCTCCTGTGCCTATCAAATTTGGCTGTCAGCCAAGGATTTGGGTAGAAATAGAGTTCATCCCTCTGTAGTTTCCTTGCTTCTAAGAATTGCCCAAATTTCTAGCCTTGGGCTCTGTTCTCTGACCCTTTAGTATTTCTGCCTCCCAAGCTGTGAGCAGCTGGGAGACATATTAAAATTAAGAAAAGCATGAAATTCACAGATCCGGCTCTCCATAGCTTTATCATTCAGGAGCAGATTTATCTCTGGTCTCTGACTGCTTTTCTGCCATGCTTCCTGAAAGGCTCCCTCAGGGTATGTTTAGTTAGTTGTCAGCCACAGATCTGAGCAGTTAATGCTCTAATTTCTTCTCTTTTTGTGGTTCATATCCTTCATGATTCCTCCTCATAATTTTCAGCTTCATTCCTTTAGACTTTAAGCATATTAGCTTCTAAGACAGTAAAGGAAAGAGTCGTAGCCATGAGCAATGCCATCAGCGAAGGAAACCCTGAACCCCAAATTCTTATCTTTTCCTGTTCTTCAGGTTGTACAGCTTTGGTTTTGTTTGTTTGTTTGTTTTTCTTTTTGGAGGGTCAAATTCTCCCTTAGCTTCTCTCTGCTTTTGGGTGCTTTCCAGCATTTCCTGTTTTATTTTATATAGTTTTCATAATTGTTATCTGCCAGTGAGTTGCAATAACCACTTCAATATTCCATTTTTAAAAGAAGTAATTCCAAGGCCTGGTTTCAAATACTTTCTTCTGATTTTGAATGTATCCTCTCTGGGCATTGCAGGAGATTGTCATATCTAAAAGTCTTCCTAGTTAGTAATTGGAGACACCTCAAGAAAATAGCAATCAGGAATTTTTTCCTGTAAGATGGTAAGTTATATTGCAAATATCTAAGAATTAAGACCTAGAAGCCAGATTCCTGAATAATTTTAATACAGAACTAGTAGCTATCAGAGTTTACACAGCTGAGAGCCTGCTTCTCTGAATTTAACATTAGGATAGGTACTTGTGATCGTTTTCTACTGCTGTGGAACAAATCACCACAAACTGAGCAGCTTAAAACAATATCCATTTACTAGCTTACAGTTCCATAGGTCAGACATCAGCATGAGTATGTTCTCAGGCTCAGGCTATCACAAGGTTTACACCAAGTTGCTGGCCAGGCTGGACCCTCATCTAGACGTTGTGGAGAGAAACTGCTTCCCAGCTCATTCAGTGTGTTGACAGAATTCAGTTCCTCACAGTTGTAATACTGAGGTTTCCATTTCCTCATTGGTTGTCAGCCAGAGGCCTCTCTCAGCCCCTGGATGCCGCTGCGTTCCTTCTCACACGGTCCCTCCATCTTCACATCTCCAAGCCTGCAGCAGCGCATCGAATCCCCCTTGTGCTTCCAATCTCTCTGACTTCTTCTGCCATTAGCTGGAGAAAAACTCTCTGCTTTCAAAGGAGTTCACTTGGTTAGATCTGGCCCACCCAGATAATCATCCTATCTTAAAGTCAACCGTGACATCTAGCCTGACGTAATGAGCACTAGCTCATTATTTTCACAGGTTTTGGTGATTAAAGTATAAAATCTAGGAGTTCATTTTCAGAATTTTGCCTACTAAAGCCTCATTATAAAAGTATCTTTTTTGCTAGATCAGATGCCACCCAAGGACAGAGGTCAGAAGGAAAGCAAGGGACAATTATCACCTTCACCCATTTCAGGCCTTACTTGTCAAATTCAATTATTAATCAACAGCCAGTGTGTTCTCTGTTATAATCCATAACCCAAAGGAATCCAATGAGACTGGGCTTCTATAATCAAAAAAAGTACACACACGTATTTTTTAACACCTGTAGGAAGAGAGGTTGGTAACTTGTACAAGAACGGACTGGTCCTCTGTGTTTTCTGCTGGTATTCATGTGTGGATACGCATAAATTGCATTTTGGGAACTGGACCATGCCATTTGCACTCTAAACCAAGGACAGAAGCAACCAATTTATACATGGAAAATGATTTATGTGCAATGCCCACTGCAGCTGCATTTATAATAATGAAAAAAATGTTCAACGACAATAGAGTGCAAAGTAAATTATAGCACATCAACAAACTGTAGTCATTTATTTATTCGTTCAGCCTTTCAACAAATATTTATTGTTTACCTATCATGTGCCAGGTACTATTAGCTGCTGGGGATACAACAATGATGCAAAAGAGACCTGGTTCTTTTCCATAAGGAATTTATATTCCAGTTGAGGAAGAAAGACATTAATCAAATAATCACACAGGCTAACATAAAACTGCAACCTCTGAAGGGTGCAGACATTTAAAATGATGGTTTTAATTTAAAAATTGTCCAAAAACGGAGAAATCTGTCTCTGATCTAATGTTAAGATGAATAAGAATGGTCTATAATTATAGGTATAGAAAGATACCAATAATATAACATGAGCTGTGCAAGAAGAAAAGACTGGAAAGAAATAAACCAAATGTTAATAGTGGTTGTCTTCTTTATATTTACATGTATTATATTCCCTAAATTTATATTCCCTAAATTCTATAATTTGCATATATTACTTTTATAAGTAGAAAAATTAAACTTATTTATAAAAGTAAAGAAATCACTTTCATTCTACGTACCCCTTTAATCAGATGCATGGTCTGGGCCAGATTTTTACATCTTCTTTGTTTGAATTTTGTAGTTAGGCTGAACTAATTGGAAACATAAAAATAAATGTGAAACTACCCAGTTATTACTTGGCAAATCCCTACTCTTTACATGGACTTGCAGATGTTTCTCAATATTTCAAAATCCTTCAAAAGTTTTTCAGCAATAATTAGGCCCATAACATATCAGCATTACTGCAGCCGCACATACCCCACCTCTCCTTCCTTAGCCAAGTCCGGCATCTTCTCCTCTTGTCATAATATCACTGCTATGGAGGGCTCGCCGTGTGGCTGGCAGCATGCTAGATCTTTACACACATTACCTTAAATCTGTATAATAAGACTGCACAGTAGCCATTATTAGCCTCATTTGACAGATGAAGTATCAGATCCCAATATTACCTGATAAGACAGTAAAGACCAAGAACAGGATGGAACCTAGCACTGTCTGTCTCCCAGGATCATGCTCTTTTCATTATTTTGGTAGGCAGAATTCTAAGATGGCCCCTAAGATTGCCATCATTCCCTGATGTGCACATGCACAAGCCCTTTCCATGAATAGAAGCAGGATTTGTTAATAAGATGGAACAGCACTCTGTGATTGTGTTACATTATAAGACAAAAGAAATTAACCATAAGGGAGATTATCATGGATCGACCTAACCCAATTAAGTGAACCCTTTGAAAGAAAGGCTGAGTTCTTCCTGGAAGTCAGAGAGACTCAACTACTGGTCTTGAAGGAGCAAGCAGCCTTGAGCCTACAGCCACAAGGAACTGAATTATTCCAACTACTAGTGAGCCTGGAAGAGGGCCCTCAGATGAGAGATTAAAATAATATTGCAGCCCCAGAGAAAAACCTTGATTTAAGTCCATTGAGACCCTGAGCAAAAGACGAAGTTAACCCCATGCCCAGAATATTACATATGGAGACTGTGAGACGTTAGGTTTGTTTTGTTTTAAGCTGCTAAATTTGTATGTTATGAAGAAAAAAAAAAAACTGATACAACTACCTTACTCTGCTTCCTGACCTCTCTGTTTGCATTAAGTGGGGATCCAGGATTCTATCCAGGCTGAGAGTCTGGTTGCTAGGGCTGGGGTATGCGGGTAATTGAATTCTTCATTCGTAAAAGCATCTTAGAAGCTTCAGGTCCAATTGGGATAGCTATGAATGGCAAGAACTAAATCCTCAGCCACGTCTGTAAACACAGACAAAATGGAGGGAATAAACAGGATCCCCTGGACCATCCTGGAGACATTCCACAAAGCAGAAAGGAACAGACTTTTTATGGTGGCTGGTCCCAGTGAACAAAAGTTGATTAAGGCATTAGGTTACGGGTTTCTCCTCCCAGTTTTCCCTGCTTTCCTCTCCTTGTACCACTGAATGTCCCTAATATGAGAGGACTCAAGTATAAGCCATCAGCAAGCTACTCAGTCCCTCCTAGCCAAAAGAAGAGTGGATTTTCACGACGTCAAGATGGGTTCAAACATAAACATCAGGTTGCATGCTGGGAACCTCTCAGGCTTCAATTCCTACCACTGGGCATGCTGACAAAAAGGAGTGGAGATTTATAGCTGCCATTTCCAGAAAGATTCACTTCAAGTCCCATTCTTTAGTTTGGAGGTTGGCAACATGGGCGATACTTACCATAAACTCCTGTAAAATGAACTTTGATATAAATAAAAGCTTTAAACAAGATGGCTCTCACCAGTGATGTTCCAAACCATTAGGATGGGGCAGATGAGTCCTCAAACTTCAGATTTCAGAAGAACCAAATATGTCTGCTGACTCTCATGTCTTAGGCCTTTCTGGTCAACACTTTCATTCATTTGTTGAGTTCTAGTTTTTTTGGTTTACCATTCTTGTGCTTATTAAAAGACAGGTACCTCTAGAAGAGACGCTTCCATTTGAATTTTCCTCCATCAACAGACAGCAACAAACATTACACATTTTCTTGTGAGCAAATATGACAATAAAAGGAATAAGATATAAGGAAAAGATGGAGGTACTGAAGAGTAAATACAGAGAAGCAAAGATTTACAGAATGGACACTGGCAATGCTGGACACTAAAGGCTAATGCTCCCTTTGTTAGGAGCATTCGGGGGCCTGAGCAGATTATATATTCACACGTGGGTTTATTTTGCTGCAGGAAATAAGTCTGTCTTTTTGTTCTGTTGAGTTGAGATGGTCCTATTTTAATAGGAATTACTATCTACCACATATTTCTCCAACTCAAAATTTACCTTTATGCCTCACTCACTCCACAGAATATGAGGTTTAAATCCCTACCCCCAGGGTCTCATATGGAACATGAAATTGGTGAGACGTAGCTTCAAATACATGAAAAGCAGCCAGGCTCAGTGGCTCACGCCTGTAATCCCAGCACTTTGGGAGCCTGAGGCGGGCGGATCATGAGGTCAGGAGATTGAGGCCATCCTGGCTAAAACGAAAAAAAAAAAAAAATTAGCTGGGAGAGGTGGCAGACGCCTGTAATCCCAGCTAATCGGGAGACTGAGGCAGGAGAACGGCACCAACCCGGGAGGCAGAGCTTGCAGTGAGCTGAGGTCACGCCACTGCACTCCAGCCTGGGCGACAGAGAGAGACTCTGTCTCAAAATAAATAAATAAATAAATAAATAAATAAATAAAAATAGCATACTGATAAAGCAGACGCTATAACTAGTAAACAGGAGCGATTCACAGGTGTCAGCACCCCAGCTCAGCATGGAGGAAGTGGCTAGATTAGTAGGCACCTTCTTCAAAACACAGACACAACTGAGGCTCAAACTACAGCCTAAGGGAGCTGTTCCCTAGAAGACAGTATGGGGTGAGGCCCGGTATCACCTGGAGGGTGAGCATTGGGCTGTGCTGCTACCACAGCACTGTCCCCCTCCAGACGCCCTGGGTTACAAATCAGGCTCAAAACCAGATGGCCTCAGCAGTCTTGCCCCAGTGAGGAGTGCAGCTCCAATCACCTTTCTCTCCTCCATCGTTCTCAAGATCCACACACCGCTCCCCATGGGTCATGACATCCAAAACAGGTCAGGAATCCTGGTCTATGAGCAGTAGAGCTTGATTTCTCCAAGGGAGAACAAACTGTGAAACATAAGCTTGTTTACCTTGGGGTGGGGAGGAGGGAAGGATAGGTATGATAAAGTAATTCTACCTAAAGGCAGACCAGAGAAACCCTTGGCACCTTTTTCTGGAGTGGAGACAAAATCGTGAATTTAATATCTGACAGAGATTATGCTGCACTAGAATTTAACAGGACTCTACACAGAGAGTATTAGATCAGAACTGGGGGAAAGCGGCCCTTGAAGAATACTTAGACATGCATTTCCTCCATCAGTCATTCACAAAGTTATTGCATGTGCAATGCACTCTGCTGGTTGCTGAACATCCAAAGATAAATGGAAGTGGGCAGCACAAGGAGAGAAACCAACTACCAGCAAATGTCACGGTGGGTGAAGATGCTATAACAGAAGCAAAGTTCAGGTCAATGTCTGCACAGCAAGTCATGCAACATAGCAAATACAGTTGAGCTTTGAACAACACGGGTTTGAACGAGGCAGGTCCATTTGTATGTGAATTCTCTCTCTCGTTTGCCACCCGTGAGACAGCAACACCAACCTCTTCTCTTCCTTCTCCTCAGCCTACTCAATGTGAAGGCAGCAAGGATAAAGACCTTTATAAGATCCATTTCCACTTACTAAATAGTAAATATATTTTCTCTTCTTTGTGATTTTAATGACTTTTTCTTTTCTCTAGCTTACTTTAAGAAAACAGAATAATTCATATGTCATGAAATATATTAATCAACTCTTTATGTTACCAGTAGGCTTCAAGTCAACAGTAGGCTATTAATAGCTAAGTTTTGGGGGAGTCACAGTTCTATACGAATTTTTGACAGTGTAGGGATTGACACCTCTAATCTCTGTATTGTTCAAGGATCCACTGTAGTCTCCTTTCTGTAGGGCAGCATCTCAAAGCCCTAGGGTTACATGTGCTAGAATGCAGACGTTTCCCAAAAGCACGTATGCATGTAAAAATTTTTTGCATGCAAAAATGCATGTAAAGCATGCATTACATTTATCCTTGCATGTGACCTAGCTCCCAGCCTTATACATATCAGCAACCAAGTAAATATTTCTGATTGATTGATGTAAAGTCCTTATCAGTGATGCTATTAACTGAGTGTAGCAAAATGTGCAAGTTCAAATGAAATATACACACACTTCATATCCCCAAATATTATACAATGTAACTTGAATGTTGGATCATAACAGAGAAGAAGGAAAGATACATTTCAATTGAGTCTTGCCATGAGCTGAGGAAGCAGCTCAGGGAAGAGAGATAAGAAGGCTGTCATGTTCTAAATGGCAGCAGCTTCAAAGGAGAAGGGTTTTACATTTACGGGGATTTGATTATCCAGAGAGATAAGATAGGAAGTGGTAAGGGAAATCAAAGAGAAATAAAACTCTCAAGATAGCCTGAGAAATCAGGTTATTTAGTAAAAAGAGGACATCATTCAGCTAGTTGTTATCTATTAAAAATAAAATCCTCAAAGCTAACATTTCCAAGTTGGTGTTATTTGAATCCTTCATAACAAAGATGAGAAATTTTAAAACCAAGGGTACTTAGCTAAATCCTGTTTTTAAAATACGTATCTAAAGCATTCGTTCAAGCTATAGAAGAGAAATTTTACAAATAGAAGCGTTTTTGGGGAGAAGCTTGTAAACCGATGGTAAGACTTGTAGCAGACCAGATTTTTAACCATATATTTGTGCATTCTAGCACATGTGGCACTGTTTAAGGTTGAGTCCACAGACATTGCATTTTCACCCCAGAAAGTCCAATTCTGAACACTTAATAATAATAAATAAACCCAAAGTTAATAATGAAACAAATAACAAGATGTTGAAGAGGTAGTTTTGTTTCAACTGATTAAGCAATTGCACATTCCCGTAGACTATGAAAATCAAACCCACACACTGATGCACACACAAATAGGGGCACACACACCATTGAACATAGAGAAAGTCAACAGAGGAACAGTCTTGATCATTCAGTCCACAGCCTGATTTAGCCGAAGTGTTGAGACAGAGAGAGAGAGAAAGAAAACGCCTCATAATTGGAGTGATGGTTTCTGTTTTGGGATTCCCTGGATGGCATGAGATTCCAGGTTCTAGTCAGTTGGATAGACCCTGTGTCACAGAGTGATTAGAGTTGACAGCTACCCAAGCCTACCTATTTAGAGAAACTGTTCTGCCTTGCCTGGTTGGGAAAATAAACCTTCGAGTAACTGAGTCCATTCTTCATTTCATTTTCCCAGCACATCCCTTGTTCATAGCCGACCCAATCTATACATGTAAGTCATCTAGCCTCTAACTCAAGGGAAGAAAGTGGGGAAGCCAAGGGATTAGGCAGGTCTAATTCATCACCTGGAAATTGCACAGGGCCCTGCTACTGTAGTGGTGAGGAGATAGCAGCTGCATTATAACTAAGAGTCCCAGCCACGCTTGTTGAATGAGACCCAACCAATAAAAGCTTGACCTTGAGAAACAAAGAGAGTCAGAAGACAGATGACCAAGCCCAGAGAGACGAGTTTTGTTCCCCGTAAAATGAAGAGGCTATGTAATTTCTTATATTTCTCTCATTGTCCACTTTACAAGGTACATTAAAACACACGTTCTCATTTGATCCTCATGACCTCGATAGGGAGAGACGGTCTCGCAAGCCTTCCCAGATGACTTGGAAGGATGCTGTCCAACTCCATCATTTCATCATTTCACAAAATTCATGCATTCACCTTTATTTCTACTATCACAAATCTCTAATGCAGCTTGGTTATCAAAGTTTGCAGTGCTAAGGATAATTTTTTATTTTTGAAGAAAATACCAAGGTAGCAATCTACCAAGCACAGAAAGCATGACTTTAAGGTGTTGAACCTGACTAGACTTTTTAATTTCTATTGCTGACTAGCAGAGAACAAATCAGCACTGCTTTCAATGTAGTCAGCCCATCTGAGAATGCTTCATGGTCGCCAATATTTTTGGAGACTTTTTATTGTACCTATGTCCAGCATTAGGTCAAAAGCCTTACAAGTTAATCAGGTTTTCTTCCTCATGGTCACACTTTGGTTTGAACCAGAGGCTCCATTACTAATTACCCAGGCTGTCCTCTCAAGTTATTGACCAGGCTTATAACAGAGTGAGTTTGGCTATTTCAAGAAATCCTATCCTTCAGAGAGAAGATTTGCCACTCTGAAGATATTCAAAAGAATTTGATGCTGACTCTACAGACAATTCCAAAAGAGAGACTTCCCCACAGCCTCTACTACTGGAAGCTCCCCAGGCAGGAAGAAGATACCTTAGTTTGATGTGTACCCACAGTGCCTGGTACAGCACCTGTCGCATGAGCCAAATCCCAGGGCGAGCTTCTTGGGCAGTGAGCTGTGCAGCCACTCAGGGACTGGAAGGACCCTGAACTTGGTGTTTTGCTCTGCTGTCATCATCTTGGAATTCTTAACAACTTAACAAAGAGCCTTGCATTTTCTTTTTAGCCTGGGACTCACAAATTAAGTAGTCATTATCATTCAATAACTATTAATGTTTTTTAAACTGAAGTAAACCATTCTGGTTCTGGATTCTACTCATAGGAAACAACATAGAGGAAGGAGCCCAAACCCTGAGTTTGAATGACATTCCCAGCATTTACCAGTGTTCTAGTTTGGGGTAAGTTAAATAATCTTCTATACTAGGAGTCCCCAACCCCCAGGCTGCAGACTGGTCCCAGTCCGTGGCCTGTTAGGAACCTGGCTGCACAGCAGGATGTGAGCAGCGAGCAAGGGAGCAAAACTTCATCTGTATTTACAGCCATTCACCATCATTGACATTACCGCTGAGCTCCACCTCCTATCAGATCAACGGCAGCATTAGATTCTCATAGGAGCACGAACCCTATTGTGAACTACGCATGCAAGGGATCTAGGTTGCGCGCTCCTTATGATAATCTAATGCCTGATGATCTGAGGTGAAACAGTTTCATCCTGAAACCATCTCCCCCTGCCCCACTGTCCATGGAAGAATTGTCTTCCATGAATCTGGTCCCTGGTGCCCAAAATGTTGGGGACTGATGTTCTATACAACTGTACATATACTATCTTGGAACAGTATGAGAATTTGAAGTAATATCTATAAAGCAAATAGCACAAACCCGGCACTCCAAGTTGTATGTTTTTATTATTTTAACGGAATTGGATAGGGTTGAAACTATCAGCTATGATATATAAAGAAGAAATATATAGAGAAGGTGCCTGGTAATCCTCTATAGTAACAACAAGGGAAATAAGTTGGCTGCAATTTTTATAGCCTAGAAGTCACCATTTCAAAGCACAGAGCTTTAGAAAAATATTGGACCTGTGTATTTCTGACATCCTTGTAGAGTTCAAATAAAATTGGAGACAGGAGGTGCTTTAAACCTGAAAAGCATCAAATATAAATATGTCATAGTATCTAAGTTAAATCATATTTTAATTACTTCTAGATTTTCCTGTTTAGTTAATGCATGCTTTATAAAGCTTTATCCTATCCATTTCTGTTTCTTGCATAATATGAATTATAATTTGTAAGAGTTCTCTAAAATGTTGACTGTTGGGCTCTTGTTCTAGAAAATAAATCCTTATAATAACTGTATTTTTTAAAAGAAAACCTTTGTTATGTTAACAGACATTTATTAATTGCTGAACAAACACTAGGTGCATGGATATTCATATGGCTTTTTGTTGATTCATAATAATTGCGCATATTTTGGGGGTACATATGATACATATATATATAAGCATACAATGTATAATGATCTAATTATACATTAGATCTATATTATACAATATACAATATCTAACTATACAATATACTGTATAATTTCAGGGTAATTGGAATATCCATCACCTCAAATATTTATCTTCTCTTTATGTTGGGAACATTCTCATTCTTTTCTTCTAACAATTTTGAAATATGCCATAAATTATTGCTAACTATAGTCACTCTACTATATTATCAAAGACTAGAT
Organism: Theropithecus gelada; assembly: GCF_003255815.1. Lineage (NCBI taxonomy): Eukaryota > Metazoa > Chordata > Mammalia > Primates > Cercopithecidae > Theropithecus > Theropithecus gelada. The sequence continues at coordinate 9,902,619 of NC_037680.1, forward strand.
TTTATTCCTTTTAACTGTATGTTTGTACCCCTTAGTCAGCCTCTCTTCACCCCACCCACCTGCCCACCTTTCCTAGCCTCTAGTAACCAGCAATCTGCTCTCTATCTCCACGAGATCCACGTTTTTAGCCCCTACTTGTGAATGAGAACAGGCAGTATTCGTTTTTTTATGCCTGGCTGATTTAACTTAACATAATGACCTCCGGATCCACCCATGTGGTTGTAAATGACAGGGTTTCATTACTTTTTATGGCTGAATACTATTTCCTTGTGTGTATATACCACATTTTCTTTACGCATTCATCCACTAACGGGCACTCAGGTTGATTCTGCATTTCAGCTACTGTGAATAGTGCTATAATAAACACAGGAGTGTGGATATCTCCATGAAAATGGATTTCCTTTTTTAGGGATATATACCCAGCAGTGAGATTGCTAAATGACATGCTAGTTCTATATTCAGTTTTTTTGAAAAACTTCTATCCTGTTTTCCATAATGGCTCTACTAATTTATATTCCTGCCAACATCATACAAGTGTTTCCCCTCCTCTGCATCCTGGACGGCATTTGTAAATTTTTTTTTTTTTTTATAAAAACAATTTTAACTGGGATGAAATGCTATCTCAATATGTTTGTTTTGCATTTTACTGGTGATTAGTAATATTGAGAATTTTTTCATATACCACTGACCAACTCTATATCTTCTTTTGAGAAATGTCTATTCAGATCTTTTGCCCATTTTTTTAATCGGATTGTTATTTTGCTATTGGGTTCTTTGATTTCCTTTATACTCTGATTATTAATTCCTTTTCACAGGGATAGTTTACAAATAGTTTCTCTCACTCTGTAGGTTATCTCTTCACTTTGCTGTTTCCTTTGCTGTGCAGAAGCTTTTCATCTTGATATAATCACATTTGTCTATTTTTGTTTTTGTTGCCTGTGCTTTTGAGGTTTTACCCAAAATATCTTTGCCAAGACCAATATCCTGAAGCATTTCCCTAATGTAAAGTGTATTTTCTTAGGATAGAATTTTACTATAAGACTATACTCTTTTGTTTGTGAATACTTGGAAAAGCCACTTAGGGTGCAAGTTAAAAAGAAAGTTCACTCAGTTATCTGGCCACCTTCTGGCAAGAGGCCATTCTTGAGGAGTTATTGATAGAGATGGCTCTGCTAACTACCCAGTTTGTTTTTGCTGAGTGATACATAAGCAAGCTGAGAGTGGCAGTTGAATTTATTGACACAATAAAGACATTTTCCTTGAGCTGGGAAGGAAGAAAGTAGGCTGGGAAGAGGAACTTTGCTGGGAACAAGCAATTTTATTAGGTAGGATATGATGTGAAGCCTTTTTCCATCTTATAACCGGATCTTTCATAAAATACCTATGCTTCATGAACTGTTGACTTAAAATTGTTTGGAGCAGTGAGTACACATGGACATACAGAATAGAGGGTGGATATTGGAGACTACAAACGTTGGAAGGGTGGGAGGGGAGTGAGGGTTGAAAAATTCCCTCTTGGGCACAATGTCACTATTCTAGTGATGGGTTCCCTAAAAACCCAGATTTCATCACCTTGCAACATATACATGTAAGAAACCTGCACTTGTGCCACCGAAATCTATGAAAATGAAAAAATTTTAAAGATTTCATAAAACAAACTTAATAAATAAAATAAAATGTTTAATTTTTTTTTTCCTGCAAGCTCCGCCTCCTGGGTTCACGCCATTCTCCTGCCTCAGCCTCCCTAGTTGCTGGGACTACAGGCGCCTGCCACCACGCCCGGGTAGTTTTTCTATATTTTTAGTAAGAACGGGGTTTCACCATTTTAGCCAGGATGGTCTCGATCTCCTGACCTCGTGATCCACCCATCTCGGCCTCCTGAGAAGTGCTGGGATTACAGGCGTGAGCCACCGCGCCCAGCCTCGTCATCTTTTTTAAAAAGTAAAATAAAATTGTTTGGGGAAGATGCAGCAAAGATGTATGAGGAACACAGCCACCGCATAAAAAGTCTAGTGTGTCCATGCTGCAGAAGTCCTGGTACAATGTGATATCATTTTCCGTGGACAATTCGAATTGTAATTGGTTTTAATTGGTGTTCTTTTACAACTGGTTTTCTTTTAATACTGGTTTTTATAAGAATGTAATCACATAAAAATACAAGAACTCTCCTATTTAAAATAACCATAATGTCTCAATGTCTCTTTTTCTATGGCATGTTTATATGAAACTCTTTCTTGGCTGGGCAGAGTGGCTCATGCCTGTAATCCCAGCACTTTGGGAGGCCAAGGTGGGTGGATCACGAGGTCAAGAGTTCAAGACCAGCCTGGCCAAGATGGTGAAACCCCGTTTCTACTAAAAATACAAAAATTAGCCAGGCCTGGTGGTGGACGCCTGTAATCCCAGCTGCTTGGGAGGATGAGGCAGAGAGTTGCTTGAACCCGGGAGGCGGAGGTTGCAGTGAGCCAAGATCGCACCACTGCACTCCAGCCTGGTCGACAGAGTGAGACTCTGTCTCAAACAACCAAACTAAAAAAAAAAACTCTTTCTCTTCAACTGCCAGAAAGAAAGACAGAAAAAAAAAAAAAAAGTGAGGGAGCCAAAAAAGAAATTCAACTGGATTAATTGTTTCCAACTGGGGTTTAGCAATGATAGCCACACCCCTTCCATGTTCTAAGTCACAAGCACTAAAAGACTAAAATCTACATTTCCTAGATTCTCTTGGATCTAGGAATACGAATGAAATTGAGGCAGTGTGAGTGAGATCGGTTCATCTGAGATTTGAAGGGTAAGTGGAGGTCAAGGCATTCTTCAGAGGCTGCGGCAGCAGACAAGCCAGTTGTGGCAGAACTCCACAGTCCTGTTTTTTTGTTACCTGCTTGTCCCATGGGGCCAGCATCTGTGAACTAATAATATGGCATATTAGAGTTTTAATAGAGCTGTAGGTTTAAAGAGCGAATGATTTAATTTGTAATTGGCATGATGTAGCTCCAAAGCGTTCTTTAAAAGGAGTTTTCTTCTTGTTGTCTTAATTTATTTAATTATATTAATATTTAGAAAACTCCTACAACGTGATGGCACTACTTATTCAACTTATGAAGAAGTTTACCACCATGGGGTATGCAATTCCACATTTTAAAACATTCAATAACCGTCAATAAAACAGCAGCAGCCATTAAAGCAGTCAAATTGAATAGAACTTCCTTAGAAAGCAACTTAAATGCACTATGGCTGGAAGGTCAGCATGTGGCAGCTTAACAAAGTAGGGATGTCAGATAAATTTCTTTTGCCACTCCCAAGCAAGGCATACCCAAGGCATATGGCTTCTTCCACTCCCTTTTTTGGATTATTTATTTCTTTTGAAATTCCCATTCCACCCCCATCTACCTACCCACATTTCTTGCATCTTTAAGAGCCCAAATGCAATCTCATCTCCTCCAGGGAGATTTCCCTGACCCATTTCCAATGATTTTCCCTTTGTCTATTATTTTATAATTTTCATATCTTTTCCATTCTCCTTTATTTCTGATATGGCACTTTTATTCCTATTGACTTTTTTTCTGGATGTAGAAACACATTATACTTCCCTGAAATCTATCCAGACTATAAATGCAAGAGGTTAAGGCCTAGGTTTGTTTTGGTTTGCTTGTTTGGTCCTTGCTTTATCTCCCAATACCTGATATTTGGGAGTTTCTCAATTAATATTTGGTGAGCAAATTAATTGCGTTGTCAGAAGATACTGGTTCACCCAAAATCAATGCACCCCTGTCCATAACATAGGGTTGTTTATGGAATAAATTTCCTAGCCTCCTTGCATCCTGGGGTGGCCACATGTCTAGTTCTTACCAGTAGAATATAAGCAGAAGTGATTTGGTTCCTTTCTGGGATGGACTACTTGAAGTAGTTCCTTTTCCTTTCCAATGCCTAGAAACAAACAAGTCCAAGACCCTGTGTGGATAGGGAGCCACAAGACAAAAGAAGCCTAGATTTCCAAGTTACTGTGTGGGAAAAAAACAAAAAGCTGTTTTTGTCCATTGAGAAAACCCATATTGAACATTTGCATAAGTGAGAAAAATTTACTATGTGATTCACACAAAAATATGTACAAGACTGTTTAAGAAGTTTTATTCACAATAGGTAAAACATAGAAACAACCCAAATGTTTGTTAACTGGTAAATGTATAAACATATTGCAGCAAATGCATACAACAGAATACCGTTCAGCAATAAAAAATGTGTTAAAGATATATATATATAAGAACATGAATGACTCTCAAAAATCATTATGCTATGTAAAAGAAGACAGGCGGACACACAAACACTATATAGTGAATGATTCCATTAATGTAATATTCTGGAGAAGGCAAAACCATAGGAACAGAAATCAGAGCAGTAGTTGCTCAGTTCTAGGGGTGGAAGGAGGGGACTACTCCAAAGGGGCATAAGGGAACTTTTTGGGGTGATGGAAACATTCCGTGTCTTGGTTGTGGTGCTGGATACTTAGTTGTTAATCTTTGTTAATGTTCATTGAACTGTACACTTTATATAAATGATTCCTCAGTAAACTTGATTGTTAAAACATCTTCTGTTTTAAGACATTGCAATCTTGGAATTTATTTAGTCAAATATGCCAGTGTCATTTTAGCTAATACATGAATGGAGGAAGAGTAAAGTCAAACTCCATCCCAGGGGCTGCTTTAGCATGTTTCAGCACCCTGCATGTTGCTGAGCTCATAATAAATGCTCAGGAAAAGAGTGTGTTGACGTAACTTTAATTTCTCTCCCACAATTTTTTTATTCCATAGTTTGCCTACAATCATTTATATATTAATTCATTCATTTCCTCCTATCATTGCACACCGTAAAACAAAAGCTGCCAAGCTCCATACTCCACGAACACATTTTTCAAATGCTTTCCATGCAAGCAATCAGGCACTGGTCTGTTTTATTCATAAGGTGATTTTTCTTTCTAGCTGCTAGAGCCACTTAAACATTTAATATCCATAAAACTGCTTTAATTTTTTAAGAACACAAATGGGGATTCCATTGTACTAAATATGGAATCATTTGGTGTCATAGCAACAAGCTTCATTTGTGCCATTCAGAATTCACTCAGTGAGTACAGTTCTCAAAAAAAAAGAATAGTCTGACCTTCTTGGTCATCCTTCTCAGTCACAGATTTTGAACCCTAGGCTTCCAATACTCCCTGCCCCTTCACCTTGAAATCATCCTTTTCCACTTTGAGAAGACTTAATGACCTAACGTTTCACTAAATCTATTTCCCAAAGTTAATCAGAACCAAAGTGTGCTGGAAAAGAAAGAATTTCTGAGAAGAAACGAATCTCTATTTATTATTATTTTCTAGAATGTATCCTCCAAGAATACACAGAGTTAGAATATTAAAGTAGCTTCGAGAGAAGACAGTTAAACGCTTTGGAAGCAGGTGTATTAGTTAGGCTAGGATAAGCTATGCTGGGTAACAAACAATTCCATAATTACACATCAAGACTTTACTGTATTTTTTATTCAAACAAGTCTGTTTGGGGACTAGGAGGCTTTCCAGTGTCTGACCACCATGCAGCCACTTTGCAGTCCAGGATTCTTTATTACAGATGTGCGTTAGAATCTCAACTCACATACTTAGGAGTTCTGTGTCATGGGCATGTAATTTAGGCTCTCAAAGCCTCATTTTTCTCATCTATAAAAAAGACATAATAAATCAATTGTCAACAAGGAGTTAAGAATTTTGTGTATTCTCTATCCCAGAGCTGCTGCACTGATGAATAAGATCCAATGGAGAGGCAATACTTAAAATAAAGGAGTAAAATTTTTTATGGGAAAAATATCATCGTGCAAAAGACATTAGGGCACTCTTGCATCTCAGAGTGAAGAATGGTCTAGAAGAAACACAACTTTCAAATGTAAACCAATTTGTTGCAGCACAAAGAGAGCCATGAATGAAAAACTAGGTACGAGCCCCGTGTGGTCAGGTACTCTATGTTTTTGACAAGAGTTGCCCTAGCCTGGCACATGGTAGGTGATCAAAGTTACTAAATCGTGAATGAAGCAGGGATTCTGAACTCATCTCACCATAACAGTTGTTATCGCCCCCAAATGGGCTCTGGTTTTCTCATATATAAAGAGATTACCTGAAATGATACTTTCAGCTCTGAAATGCATTATTTATAGCTCCTAAAAGTGAACAGGGCCTTAAGGGGTCATGTAGTTTAATACCATTCCTGCTGTCTCTGCTTTCGCCCTTAGCAGGAGGGCACTAAAACCTTCCATGGCAGATTGTTATCCATCCTTTGATGGGATAGATGTAAATGACATTGGGTGATTTTTCTGTATCTCCGCTTACATACCATTAATAATTCTCTACCTTATATTTTTAAAGTGCAGCATCTACCAACAAAAATGTCAAAATTGACACACTGAGATTATAGTTATAAGAACAGAGTCAAATAGCTCAGAAAAAGCAATTTGGATTCTGGGATTGGCTTCTGTCCTAAAGATACTCCATAGTTCCTTGACATTATAGAGGCATATGAAAGTAAATTCAGTCTCCCGAGACGTATTTTTACTCTGGTTAGACAATTAACGAAAAAGGCTATTAAAGCTAATCTATTGTTGTTAGCATTTGAAAGAAAGCTCCTTGAAAAATGAGAACTTTCTTTCATTTCATTTCATTATGATGTTTCTTAGGAACATTATTCCTGAGAAAGAAAACGCTACAATAGAGAAACCAAATTTGGTGATGGTACTTTTCTCCACTTTGGATGGATGATGGGCAGATAATGTGAACAGATGATAGGTCAATCAGTAACGTGAACAAATGGCAGAGAGAGGGAGCTGTCTTCTGTAGCAGAAGGACATTCTTGGGGACTTTGCCTGACTCAAAGGAGTACAACTGCTCTGAGGGTGAATTAAATACTCAGTCATTTATCAGACCAGCGAATACGCTTTGTGATTTAAAATAATTTTAATGCTAATTAAATAAAGGTGCCCTCCTCATATTCTCTCACAACAAAATTTCTTTCTTAAGTCCTTATGACAAAGGGGTTAAGAAAAAGTTTGGTTAAAATTGCTAAAATTTGACAATCGAAAGACAGTAGGATAGTTGGCCTAGTTTAGGAGGGTGAAACGGGGGTGAGAGGACAGGTAGCAGGACAGATAGAACAAAACAAGTGTATTAGTCAGTCTAGGATAATTTATGCTGAGTAACAGACAATTCCGTAATTACACATCAAGACTTTGTTATACGTTTTACTCAAACAAGTCTGTTTTCAGACTAGGAGGCTTTCCAGAGTATCTGGCCTCTACGTAGGCACTTTGGAGTCCAGGATTCTTTAATCCAATGGGTCTGCCATATCAGTATGAAGGTTCGTCAGTCATCAGGGCAGAAAAAGAGGCAGTAAAGAACTACCCATTGCTGACTACCATACAGAACAACGTTGGAGAGACCAAGATTCCCTGGCCCCCAGGCTGTATGGTTAATAAGCTGTCCACTCACTGAATTCAGTTATATTACCATGTAAGATCCTGCACCCCTAACTCTTCCAGCAACACAAAAATTAAATCAGCCTACATAAAGGTTTCATGTGAACATTTGAATTTAAATATAAGGGCTCATTCATGGAGCTCAGCATTAGAGTAAGAAGGAAAGGAGAAATTCATATTGGCAACTGCTGGAGGAAGTATGAATCCCTACATTGATTCCCAGAATTATTTAGAAAACTAAAAGACCCAGACTTCCATTAATCTGGAGTGTTCCCCACAGAGTCAAGTTGTGGCCTTGACAGCTGCTCCTTCTGTTGCAGCCAGGTAGGGCCCTTTGTTCCCACATGAACCTCAGCCACTCCCACTCCAGGCTCTAGTGCAAATGTAGCCCCCCTGTGAAGGATGCATGAAGACTCAGAATCCACAGTGTAGTGCTCAGCAGCTTGGCAAAGCCAATCTTGCAGCTGACCTGCTAAGTGTGTAGCACAGTGCTAGCACCTAGTGCTCCTGAAATAATAGGTCACGTGTAAAGCTGTCTGTCGAACTAACTCTCCATCCTCTTAACAACAGTATGAAGTGGACACTGCTATTATTCCCATTCTATATGAAGAAATAGGTGTGAAGAGGTTAAACAACATCCCTAAAATAATACAGCCATTAAATGGAGGCGATCACAGCCTGACTAATATATAGGCTGAAAGGACACAGAGCAAAATCAGCAAAAGGAAAAATGCATAAGATGAAGTCTGGAGGAAACCAGGCATAAAATTCCAAGAGTCTTCTGTCTATGGAATTGAAGTAGGAAGCAGGATCAGATTCCAAAAGTGGGGCTTGGACACTGGACCAGATTGAGAACTAGATAAAACAGGGAAGAGGTGAAAATACTTCTCCATAAGACATGCCCACAAGTGTGCCATATCAGTTTACCATTGCATGGCAACTCACAGAAGTTACCACTCCTTTCCATGGCAACGACCTGATGACCCAGAGGTTACCACTCTTTTTCTAGAAATGCCTGCAAAACCCACCCCTTAATTTGCATATAATTAAAAGTGGATATAAATGTGACTGCAGAACTGCTTCTGAGCTGCTACTCTCCACACACTGCCTCTGGGGTAGCCCTGCTCTGCAAGGAGCAGCACCTCTGCTGCTGCTGTATGCTGCCACTTCAATAGAAGTTGCTAACATCACTAGCTTACCTTTGAATTCTTTCCCGGGAAAAGCCAGGAACCCTCCCAGGCTGAGCTCCAACTTTGGGACTCTCCTGTCCTGCATCAGAATCACACAGGACATGCTTAATTCTTCCAGCATCAGCTAATGATAACACATGTGAAATGTCTACCAGAGAAGTCATTCAGAGATTTACTGCTCAGGGGCTTTGTTGAGGGTAGGTCATATAGGCTACCCTCCACTAGCATATACCAAAATTCCAAGACTCCCAGAAGGAAAGCAAGTATTCAGCATAAGCCATATTGTTTGCATAAACAGTTTAGTTTAAGCACAAAAGCCACTTTAACCAGTTCTGAAAATGGTGGAGACTCTCCCCAAATCCAAGTTCCCAGGTGCTAGTCAAGCCCCAGCCCTGCAAACAAGCCTTTCTAAGCAGTAAGGCTTCCTCGATCAATTCTTTTCATCACACTTTCTTATCCAGCAAGCATTATACTAAGGAATGAGTTCCAAAGATTTATTTTTAAGCATCCACTATGTGCCAGCCACAGTTTCAAATGCTGAGTATACAGGAAAAAAAAAAAAAAATCAGACAAAAGACTTTCACTTATAAAGGATTCATCATCTAGTGAAAGAAATAAACTAATAAATATCCAATAAATTTTTTTTTTCGAAAACTATAAAATCAAAGTAGGGGAATAGACGTCACAGAAAAGACACTCTGGAGACAGAAGTCAGGAAAGCCTTGGCCGTGTGGGTATGTTTGAGCAGTGAAAAGAAGGGGCAAGTTACATGCCCCTCAGTAAAAAGAGCTTTCCAGGCTGAGGGAGAAAGGAGTGCACAGTCACTGAGATGGGAATGTGCTTGTGTGTATGGAGCAGTCACAAAGAAACTGAGTGAAACTAGAGAGATAGAATGTATCCAAAGTCCTTACCTTGGCCAATGAGTCCTTCTGTGACTGGGCTCCTGTGCAAGAGCAGCAGGATGCCATTGGCAGGTTGAGTGGGGGGCTGGCATGGTCTGATTTATGTTTTAAAAAATGAGTAAGTCATACTTCCCACCTACAACGGGCTTTTAGCCTACTAGGTTAAAGAGTTGTGTCAATAAGTGACAGCAATATAGTGGGTACACACTAAAAGAGAGATACAGAAAGGAATAAAGTTGAGAAAATGGTATTTGATATCAAAATTAATTACAAAGTTTCAAAAATAAAAATTATGAGATTGGCATAAGAATTTGTCTGTGGCTTTTTCCATGGCTCAGTGGAATAGAATAGCCCAGAATTTTATTTACATGTATATGGACAATTGATTTTGACAAACATTAAAAGATAAGTTAATAGCAAAAGAGCAGCCTACTCAGCAAACAGTGGTGGAACAATTAAATAGCCATATACAAAAAAATTAACTATGATCCATACCTCACACCATACATAAAAATTAATTTGAAATGAATTATGGACCTAACTGTAATACTTAAAATCACAGTACTTCTAGAAGAAAATATAAAAGAAATTATTTGTGGCTTTGGATTAGGCAAAGTTTTCTTAGATAAATCAACAAAAGCACAATCCATAAAAAAAAATGTATAAACTTAACTTCACCAAAATTTAAACTTCTCTTTTCAAAGGATTCCGTTAACATAATCCAAAAAACAAACCATAGACTGAGAGAAAATACTTAAAAATCGTATCTGCCGGGGCGGTGGCTCACGTCATTAATCCCAACACTGGGAGGCTGAAGCAGGTGGATCACCTGAGATTGGGAGTTTGAGACCAGCCTGACCAACATGGAGAAATCTCATCTCTACTAAAAATACAAAAATTAGCCAGGCGTGGTGGCACATGCCTATAATCCCAGCTACTCAGGAGGCTGAGGCAGAACAATTGCTTGAATCCGGGAGGTGGAGGTTGCAGTGAGCTGAGATCATGCCATTGCATTCCAGCCTGGTCAACAAGATCAAAACTCTATCTCAAAAAAAAAAAAAAATCATGTCTATGATAAACAGCTTGAATCTGGAATATAAAAAAGAACTTTCAAAACTCAATTGTAAGGAACCAAACAACCCCTTTCTTTTTCTCTTTTTTGAAACAAGCAAAGGGTTTAGGCAGACATTTTACTGAAAAAGATATATGGATGGCAAAAAAACATGACAAGACACTCAACATTATAGTCACAATGAGATACCACTACACAACTGTCACAATGAGTAAAATTTAAAGCAAACAATTATTTTAAGCTTTGGCAAGAACGTGGAGAAGAAGAAAGTCTCATATACTTCTGGTGAGATGTAAAATGGTACAATCACTTTGGAAAACAGTTTGGCAGTTTCTTAAAGGTTATATACATACCCGTCATGTGATTCAGCCTTCTACTTCTAGATATTTACACATATCTAGAGAAATGAAAACATATATTAATATACATGATTTTCATAGAAGCTTTATTTAAAATAGACCAAATGTCCATCAGTAAGGGAAGAGATACACAAATTATAGGATAACCCATACAATGGAATACTATTCAGCAATAAAAAATAATGAACTATTGAAACATGCAAAAATATGGCTTATTCTCAAACTGATGATGCTGAGTAAAGGAAGTGAGAAAAAAATACATACTGCTTAATTCCATTTGTATAAGACTCCAGAAAATACAAACTAATCTACAGTGACAGAAAGCAAATAAATGCTTGCCTAGGCTGAGAGGCAGGGAAAGTGTAGGAGGGAAATGTAATAAAAGGGCATGAGGAAATTTTTGGAAGTGATGAATTCATTATTTGATCATGATGATGGCTTCACAAGTATATATACACACACATATATATATACACACACACACACATATATATACACCCCACACACGCACATATGTATGTAGAAACGGAGAAGGAGGATGTGGAAAATGACGTGATGTGAGAAAACCATTCAGGACAGTGCCCTAAATGGATGCCTACTTGTTAGACCTGATTCTCAGCATGGTGCAACTACCCCAACCACCTGCCCAGATGCCTTCCTGTTTCCAGCTTCTGAAATACATTCTTATCAACTGTTTCAGACTTCAGAGACTTATTTGAATGTACAGATACCACCCATGCTGGATGTAGCTGAGAAAACTGGCAAAAGTTCTTTCTTCAACTCTTAGTAAGACTGTATAGTTTAAAAAAGCATGAGATTTCATGTGAAAATATGCTCAAAAGCAATTGTCATTGGGGAAATGTTAATATAAACAACGATGAGATGCTACCACATACTTACTAGAACATCTAAAATGGAACAATCCGATAATACTAATTGCTGGCAAGGCTGCAGATGCATAGGAACTCTCATTCACTGCTAGTGGGAATGCAAAATGGTGCAGCCAATTTGAAAGACAGTTTTTTCAGTTTCTTACAAAGCTAAACATAGACTTGCCATACAATCCAGCAATTGCACTTCTTGGTATTTACTCAACTGATTTGAAAACTTAGGGACACACACACACACACACACGGAGCACACGAATGTTTATAACAGCTTTATCTGTAATTCCCCAAAATGGAAGCAACCAGGATTCCCTTCAATAGGTAAATACATAAACAAACTATAGTAATACATACAAAGGAATACCATTCAGCATTAAAAAAAGAGTAAGCTATCAAGCCACCCAAATATTTGGATGAATCTTAAATGCATACTGCTAACTAAAAGAAGCCAGTTGGAAAGGCTGTATACTCTATAGTTCCTTTTATATGACATTCTACAAAAGTCAAAAGTATGAAGATGGTAAACAGATCAGTTGTTGCCAAGGATTTTGGGAGATAGGGTTGAATAAGTGAAGCACAGGAAATTTTTTTAGGGTGGTGAAACTATTCTGTATAACACTATAATTGTGAATACATGACATTATGCATTTATCAAAACCAATAGGATTTTAAGACATGAGTGAACCTTAATGTTTGCAAGTGAAAAAATCATAATTTAGGATGTTGAGGAATGCAATGATGGAATGCAGGATGTGACCTAAAAATCAAACTGTATAACAAGTGTATGAAACAATCTCACTGAAAGGGACCAAGGAAAAGGTGCCGACCTATGTAACTTGGGAAATGAGTGGAGTATGTAAGACTAAAAGCAAAAGGAGCTGCACATAAACACTGTACTCTCGATGATAAATTGATTTCCCATGGAGGTACAGGTTAACAATTCCGAAACTACTATTCATGTACGCTGGAATTGAATGACTAGGGAAATGAAATGGAAGATGGTGAGCGCCAGATTTTTCACTGTTGAAGTGGAAGATTGCAGTATGCAGGGAGAGAAGGCTAGAATGGTGTATGTGTAATAGATTAGAGTGAGAAACAGCAGTGCAAATTCATATTACATTTAATATAAACACAGATGGTTACATTAGAGATATTCATACATATGGGTATATAAACAGTTTAGTATACACATATATTTCTTTTTTCTGTCAGCCGAGGTGGCCTAGAAGCAACAAAATCCCAGTGGCAGAACCCACGTAACACCCAATTCTTGGCTTCTAATATCTTTCTCCAATAAAAGGACATGGGCTCTTAGGAGAAATGACTCTAGGACTGGGTCAGAAAATATATAAGATGAACCTGCAGCAATTCGTAGTGCCACAATGTAAAGGAGTACTAACAAACATTTTTAAAAACCCACAATAACGGAGGTATGCAAAGGATGCACGAGCCAACAGAAAGAACAGCAAAATGAGTAGTATTGAATTATTATCTGAAGTATAAAGTAAATGTCATGAGTCTGTACAGTATGATTTAATTAATTGAGAGAATAATTCATTTAAGATCTTATAGACACTAAGATCTTATAAATATTAACTATATAAATTTAATATAAATATTAATTCATAAAGTCAAACATAAATTTATATAGTTAATGGTAAGAATAGACAAATCTACTGTGCAGAGTGATTTCTAATAATTTACATGTATTTCACCCTCAAGAAAGTGGAACATAACTGCACTTTTGTGGCCTCACTCACGTCATACGTCGAGTCACTTGAGATGCTGGAAATAAGCTCATGATACAGGGAGCTTTTATGTATGGAGCTTTAGGTCAAAACGAAAAGGCAAGAAGGGGCATGCATGGAAGCACAGAAGAGAGAGCCAGGGCTGAATGAAGGCTGTTGGGTTAGGAGCGACCATCTCTGGCTGTTTTCCGGAGGAGTTTGGGAAACATGTCCCCGCATACTTATAAGAAATTCAAAGGTGCAGGAGTTTAAGTCTGGGAGTTTTTTCTTTACGTATGTAGTAACTGTTGGGGAAACCAGCCCCACACCACTCAGTGGGTACCGGCTGAGGCAAAGGAGTTAGAAAGAGACAAAAGACGCGTTTAAAAAGCGGGTCCAGGGAACCGGAGCATCAGAGGCTTGCTCAGGGCCCAGAGCTCTTGAGCTCCACCCAATTTACTGGTTTACAAGCTCTTTGTTCTTAGGGCAGATGGGAGGGGGATGGAAGGGATGAGGAAAAGGATTCATCAGTGAAGGAGAACTCGTGAGTCATTCAATAACACGTATAGCAGTGGCGGTTTCTGTGAATTTCCTCGAGCAAAGGCGTGTGTCTCAACTCCTTAAGATCTTTAACTTATAGAGACTGAAACGGGTGGGAGCGGGTTTCAGGAAGAGCCAAGATGTTTGATTATACTCCACTGCTGCACGGGAGTGTGATCTCCCCAGCAACCTGTGGCATGCCGCTGAGCTGTTATGCTCTCCGGACGTTAACACAGGAAGGCAATAGGGAGGAGACTTTTCTCCTCAGAGGCCGCCCATGGCTTCCGTGGGTGTCTCACACAGGGGAGACCAACTCATCTGGCACTCCAGAAACTCTCTTTCCCACGGTAACTTTCTTCCAGAATACAATAAGGAGAAAAGGGGGGGAAAAGTTACTCTACAGTGGAGAAACCTGACAAATCCTAAGTCAGCACGGTGATCAAGGTTCACCCTAACAGTGATACATCATGTTGATAGCACATACCCCTAATATAGTGGGATGAGAATGTTCCTTTACTTCTGTGGTCTTCCTCCTAAAACCACAACTCAATCATGAGTAAAACATTAGAAAAATCCGAATTGAGGAATATTCTACAAAATATCTAACCAGTACCACTGGAAACTGTCAAGGTCATCAAAAACAAGGAAAGTCTGAGAAACTGTCATAAGCAAGAACCTAAGAGACATAGCAATTAAACCTAAATGGATGATATCCTGAAGCAGAAAAAGGGTATTAGGCAAAACTAAGAAAATCTGACTACATTGTGAACTTTAATTAAAATTATATATTAGTAGTGGTTCATTAATTGTAACAAATGTACTATACTAAGTATTAATAATATGGGAAACTGGGTGTAGGGTATATGGGAACTCTTCATACTCTCTTCAAAATTTTATGTAAATCTATAACTATTCTAAAGTAAAAAAAAAAAAAAATACTTTTAAAACTCATGTGACTTTGGAGGCAGATAAAATTGAGTCTAGTCTCACATCTTATAAGACCTTAGGCAAGATGCTCAACATCTCTGGACTTTGGTTTCCACAATGCCCATATGAACGCACCCACATCCACTCTTCAGTGTGTTTGGTAGCTGAGCGTCCAACACAGGCTGTTTCTCTCCCACCGACTCTGCACCTGATACAATTGTGAAGCCCCTAGAAGGAGTCTGAAGGCTGTCCATCTGGCTCATCTCCAGAACCCAGACAGGATGGGTGAAAGTCTAACAACCATGAGGCATGTTGATGGGATTTCTCTGTACTGGATTCTGCACCTTTGGATTTCTTATAAGTACTTGGGGCCATGTTCCCCAAACTCCTCCAGAAAACAGCCAGATGGTCTCCTCTAACCCAACAGCCTTCAGCCCTTGCTCTCACATCTGCACTTCCATGCATGCCCCTTCTTGCCCTTCCATTTTGACCTAACAGTTCATATATAAAAGCTTCCTGTATCATGAGCCTATTTCCAACATCTCAAATTACTCAAGACATGAGGCATGATTAAGGCCACACTTGGTCAATCCTTCCTTCCTGCTTCATCCTATTTCCTCTGGCTTTTTTTCTTTCCTTAATTACTTTTCCATGGTTCACCATAGTTAGCATCCAAACAGGACCCAAAATAAAATCTTAGTTTCAACGAATTGCAACAAAAAAGAGAGGTAATGAAATAAAGTGGATGGAATGAAGCTTGCTTTAGTTATTTTACTGTAGGTATTTAGCAAATACTAATACAGGGCTTACTATGTGCATTATAAATATTAATTCATTTTACTAAGACCTTATAAGTATTATGATCCTATCATTATTAATTAATTTCATCCTCATTTCATCCCTATGGTACTATCATCATTTGCATTTTGATGGTGAGGAAACAGAAGCACAAAAAGGTTCAATAATTTGCTCTGGGTCAGAGCTAATAAGTGGTCGGCCAGAGATGAGATTTAAACCCAGGTGATCTGTCTCCCTGGTCTAGAGCTGCATGACAACAGATACAAACACTTCAATTTTTTTTTTTTTTTCATTTTTGTAGCAGCCCTTTAAGGTCACTATTTGGCCCCTCCCTCCCTCCATTTAAGATATAAACCTTGAAGGAATCAGATGTTTTTCCTAGGAAAGGAACAGGATGGACCGGGAGACAGAGCTGCAGGGATGTGTCACATGTCAAGTAAAGAAAAGAGTTTAGACCAGGTGCCGTGGCTCACAGGTAATCCCAGCACTTTGGGAGGCTGAAGTGGGCAGATCATGAGATCAAGAGATGGAGACCATCTTGGACAACACGGTGAAACCCCGTCTCTACTAAAAATACAAAGATTAGCTGGGCATGGTGGCATGCACCTGTAGTCCCAGCTACTCGGGAGGCTGAAGCAGGAGAATCACTTGAACCCAGGAGGCAGAGGTTGCAGTGAGCCGAGATTACACCACTGCACTCCAGCCTGGCAACAGAGCAAGAGTCCCATCTCAAAAAAAAAGAAAGAAAGAAAAAGAGTTGTTTTTTTTTAAAAGAAGGTACAGTCTACCAAACAATGTTCTCCCATCCAACCCCCTATTCCTGTCTCCTATCACCCTATGCCCTCCCCAAGTCATCCAGCCCTGCAGCCAGCATCCTGTGCCTCCCCTTTCCTTTCAAGTAAATCCATCAGGTCCAAAAAGCTCTATTATCTGTTATCCTGCACAGATACAGACCTTTCCTGCAGTTTGCAGGTTCTTTGAGCAATAACAACAGTTCTCAAGCCTTATGCCAGCTTTCCACAAAATTCTCTGTTTAAATAATCATGACCTCTCCACATTCCCACCCAAAAGGGATGCCTTGGATTCCACCCCTATGGAAATAATTGACATTTATAACCCAAGTTGGAAGACAAATTTTTAAGAAGATAAATTTTAACAGAGCAAAGTACTGCAGAAACCACATCACTGTGTTCACTATTGTTTGGCATTGATGAGGTGTACCCAATGTGCATTGTTAAAGATTTTTGTAACTCAAATTTGGTGTGTTCCATCCTTTTCAAGACCTTGGGGGAATTTCAGCAGCAGGAAAGTTTCCTGCAGGTGTTTTGAATGACTGTGGAGTTTTGCTGCCTCATGAGTTATCTTCCATGTGTCCTCCTTCTCTGAGCCCCAGCTCCTTGCTCTTTCCCTCCCATCTCTCCATCCAATGATGAAACATGGACATCACTGAGGGGGGCATAGTATGGACTAAGTTAGAAATAAGTCAATTATCTGTTGAAAAGAGCATACAACCAGTGGTTGCAAGAATCAGCCCAATCCCAGGGTTACTAATAGCCCTGTCTGTGGGTTTAGCTGAGTTCACTCATTGCTCCAGGCAGAAGTTTACTCATCAAGCAAACAGAATAAATCAACCCCTCTCTACCTCTTTTGCTCTGAGAATCACAAAGCGATCCTCAATTGGGCAGTAATGCCACCATCAAGAGTGTTTAGAAATGTAAGCAAGCATAGGGGTGGTGCTGTCACGATGTCTAGGGATCTGGGGGCGGCAAGACTGCCAAATGGCCTGCAAAGCTCCAGAGAGTCCCACATAATGACAAATTTCCCCCATCAACATTGCTAATATTATACCTTCTAAAAAAATTCCTGTTGGAGCACCCATAGACCTCCAAAATTCAAAGAGCTTTATAAATTCCAGTATCTTAGCACTAAGTACTTAAACTTTTGTCCAATTTTCTATTTCATTAGAAGGAATTCTATAGCTGAAAAACCGTGTGTGTGTGTGTGTGTGTGTGTGTGTCTGTGTGTGTGTGAGAGAGAGAGAGAGAGTGTGTGTGAGTGAAATGCACTAACAAAAATTAGAAAAAGCACTAATAATTCATCTGAAGCCCTAGGCACTAATTCTAGCTCTATCACTGACCCCCTGTGTGACCCTGAAAAGCCACTTCCCTTCTCTTGGGTCACATGGTTTCCTGATCCATGGATGAAATGTTGATTCTCATTACTTTCTAAGGTACCATGAAGCTCAACATTTCCATAACTCTAAGACCCATAAAAAACTAATTATTCTTTCTGTACTTTAATAAGCAAATGTGACCGGTGCAGGTAGATTAAAGGAATAAGCTAAAGATTGATAGAGGTTAGCATGTGTTTTCTTATAAAGGTTAAGTCCAGCAAAATGACAGCAGCAATGAAGGGACAATCTACCTTGAGGTGACAGTGGCAACGACAAGGTTGTTGTAAGCTTCTCCTGGTGGTATTTTCAGGTAACTTAAGAAAAGAGCTGCAAAAATGTGGAAGCGTATCCCTTTCCCTGAGTAAACTATCTTGAGTCTGAGCAGAGATGTAACTGGTTGGGAAAAGAAAATTGAATGCAGTCATTAATTTAGTATATGGGTATTGAAGAAGCACAAATGGTGAGGCAAACCCCGAGCTAGGAATCATGGCCCCTGTCCTCAAAGGCTCACAATTAGGAAGAAAACACGTAAACAGTTTTTAAAAACATGACAAATGCCATAAAATACAAGGTGCCATGGGTATATGGAAGAGAGAAGACATAACCCCCAAAGAAAATCAGCCTTCACAAGCCCCTGATGTATGCAAGTGTCCCCCAGGAGGGAGCAGGAGCTAAGTCTGTGGGGAGGACGGGAGCACCTTAGCCTCCTGAGGCAAGGATGACAACACATGGAGTCGTGAGATAGCAAGGCATGCTGGGGGAAGATGAGTGATTTCATTTGTTTTGACAACAGAGTGATTATTAAGAAATACCAAGATAAGTCCTGGCATGGTGGTTCAAGCCTGTTATCCCAACACTTTGGGAGGCCGAGGTGGGCAGATCATTTGAGGTCAATAGTTCAAGACCAGCCTGGCCAACATGGTGAAACCTTGTCTCTAGTTAAAAATACAAAAATCAACTGGGCATGGTGGTGTGCACCTGTAATCCCAGCTACTCAAGAAACTGAGGCAAGAGAATCACTTGAACCTGGTAGGCAGAGGCTACAGTGAGCCAAGATCGATCGTGCCACTGCACTCGAGTCTTGATGACAGAGAGAAACTCTGTCTCAAAAAAAAAAAAAAAAGAAAGAAAAAGAAAAAATATACAGAGATAAGACTGAATAGATGGGTGTGGGCCAACTGTGTGGTATGGACTTTATCTGGTAGGCTGCAAGGATTATTGAGGAAGTTCCTTTTAGGAGACTAACATAGGAAGATTGGAATCAGTGAGAGGAAAAAGACACGTTATCCTGTGTTAAAGTAAGGGAATCACAGCTGTGGAAAGGAACAGATAACTTGTTTTACTTTAAAAAAAATAAAAATAAAAAGTATTTTACATTTGCACGTTTGTTACATGGGTGTATCACATGATGCTGAGGTTTGGGGTACAGATGGTCTCGTCACCCAGGTGGTGAGCACAGTACCCAGTAGGTAGTTCTGCAGCCCACGCCTCCTTTCTTCCTCCTCCTTCAGTAGCCCCCAGTGAGTATTGTTCCCATCTTTATGTTCAAGTGTATTCAATTTTCTATGTCAAAAACCATAAGCTACTGTGAGAAAAGGAAAGAGCGAATATGATTTAAAAGAGTTCAAGAATAATAGTGAGTTCAAAATGAAAATTAGCACAAAAGGTTTCCTATCACCTTACTCTCAGGTTCCAGTAAAATGAAAGTGACAGAATTAAAACTGAACACAAAAAGAATGCGCGGGGACTATCAGCAAACAGGAGATGTTAACAAATTTCTGAAACTCAGAAAAAGGATGGAATTCTGTGGGTGGATAAAATATTAACGAGGAAGCCCAGAATATGCAGAGGGCTAAACCCAAGAGAGAGTCCATCTGTCCTACAAAAAGCCAATGGAAATGTCAGATTCTAAGTCAGCCAGGAAAATGAACAGGGAAAGAGTTCCTGAAAGAGAGGACGGTACCTGAAACTCCATCTACTGGCCACTGTCCTAGTCAACGTCCCGTGTTACCCAGTCCCTTGCAAATGCACAGAGACACACATGTACACACAGATATGCACACATATGTAGACACATGCATACACACTGGCCTGTCCTTAGGAGCCCAAGCTGACTACCGGACATGATATCCCCAGGAGAAACACACACCACCAGGACAAGAACAGTACAAGAAAACATCTCTCTAACAAAAATGAATAAACTGACCAATTGAAAATTGAGCTGTTACGGTGAACTTCACCATCCTGAGTAAAACCCTCTCTTTTCTTTTGAGCACTTAAGAAGTCCCAGTGTAAGGCCAGATTTCAACAAGCTCCCTTGAAGATTGCCCAGCTAAGGCCATTTAGCCCAGTGCTAGCCAATGAGATACAAGAGGAAGATGAATTGGGTCCTCCGGGAGTAGCAGTTGGTTTCCTAATAAAAATCTCAGATGCAAAACAAGACCTTTTTGTCATTCTTCCTGTCTGGAACTTTACATGATAATGGAGTAGGAGTGTCTATCTAAGGACCATGAGATAACAAGAAAAATAATGAAAGAATGAATTAAGCATAGAAAAATTGGAAACTAGAAAAAGACTGGATCAGTTTTTTAAAATTGTTTAGCTGCTGGATAAGACCTAGAATGTTCTTTGTTCAGTCTTCTCTTGAGTGAGATAACAAACATCTAAATTGTTGAAGCCACTTTTGTTGGGTTATCTACTGCTTGTGGACAAACACATCCCACCCGATAGAAGTAACCATCAGACCTAAAAGACAAAGTGACAAAAAGGGATGTTATCTGAGAAGTAACACTGTGTAGAAACAGAAGCACTTCTTCACTATTTTTTAATCATATACTTCTTACTTTCATAAAAAGAAGCAGACTGATTTGGGGAAAATATTTCTATGTATCAGAGTCTTTTTATTTGTTATGTCAAATACATTAAATTTTTTTTAATTGAATTTTTTTTTTTTTTTTTTTTTTTGGTTGAGATGTAGTCCGGTTCTGTTGCCAGGCTGGAGTGTAGTGGCGCCATCTCAGCTCACTGCAGCCTCCGCCTCCTGGGTTCAAGTGATTCTCCTGCCTCAGCCTCCCAAGTAGCTGGGACTACAGGTGCCCACCACCACACCCAGCTAATGTTTGTATTTTTAGTAGAGACAAGGTTTCACCATGTTGTCCAGGATGGTCTCAATCTCTTGACCTCGTGATCCACCAGCCTCGGCCTCCCAAAGTGCCTGGATTGCAGGTGTGAGCCTCTGAGCCCGGCCTGCACTTTTAAGTTGTTTCTCTGTTTTTAACTATTTGGTAATGTTTTGTATTAAAACAGAAGCCAGAGATTTTGTGCAAAGGATTTGGTCACAGATCGCACATGGTAGTGACTCCTAATTGAAGGCTATTACAGCTGTACAGGCACTTTCACTCTCTCCTTATCTGGTGGCAGTGAATGTAGAAAATTTAACACTCACAAAGCTGACTCTGCAAGTTGTGTCACAGTTGGGAGCTTTGTGACCTTAAGATGTTTTTGCATACAGATGGGAAGGAGAGATACGTAACCACAAAGACAGTGGTTATCAAGACCAATCTGTGTGAGGATCACCTGTATAAATGAGCTTACTAAAAATGCTGGGTTCTGAGGCTTCACTTCAGAAAGTCTGCTTCAGTAGGAAGTCCCCAGATAACACAGGTATTCCCTGGATCATGCTGGTTAGTTAGCTAGTTAGTTCTCAAACCACATGGTTTGAGAAACACCATACTCTAGGGTCAATGGGGACAGCAGTTGCCATCCCATAGGATGCATTGACCATTCTCCCACCACCCAGCCATCTGTGCTACATTCTGGCAACAAATGTTTGTTGAGTCACACAGCATACTCTTTACTCAATACACAGAGCTGATTAAGACAGTAGTCTCTCCCTTGAAGACTTAATAATACAGCTAGAAAGAATAACACATTAACAGAATTTCCCTTAGGATTCTTGAGAATACATTTTTAAAGACTTTGGAGACCCGGGGAAAATTCTGCTGTTCAGAGCAGAATACCTCAGAAACATTTCTTCCAACACCAGGGAGACTGAAATCAAGCCACAAACCCTAGATCCAGTCCCTGCTAGTAGAAAGGACCAGGGATCCGCCGGGCACGGTGGCTCACGCCTGTAATCCCGGAATTTTGGGAGGCCGAGGCAGGCGGATCACGAGGTCAGTAGTTAGAGACCAGCCTGGCCATCATGGAGAAATCCCATCTCTACTAAAAATAAAACAAGTTAGCCATGCATGGTGGCACGCTCCTGTAGTCCCAGCTACTCAGGAGGCTGAAGCAGGAGAATTGCTTGAACCCAGCAGGTGGAGGTTGCAGTGAGCCGAGATCGCGCCATTGCACTCCAGCCTGAGTGACAGAGCGAGACTCTGCCTCAAAAGAAAAGAAAAGAAAAGAAAGGACCTGGAATCTTGAGCTTTATTCTTCATTTATCTGATAGGCACACATACATATGCACACGCACACACATACACACACACATATCCCCATACAAACACAAACATACATACACATTTTTCTAGGGTGATAACCCATAGGGTTGGCTTTTTTACACAATTGGTTTGTGTAATCATTTTGCTTGGGATTCAGATAATGTCAACACATAGACAACATGCAATCAGTCAAAGCAGTCAACTTTTTGAAAATTCCAACGTGTTTTGACATTTTAAATATCACAGGGAATCAAACTGGTCATTGGTCAAGCTTTGCTAAAAATTTTGAAGAAATCCGACACCAAAGAGTGCTATTTTTAGTTCTAGTGGTTTTCACATTTTATGCATGGACTGAGTCTGCTGGAAATGCTGAAAACTTAGCCTGCCATCCAGATGTTCTAGTGTCGCGTTCTCAGACAAGCAGGTCTGTTGGCACTCGGGAGCAATGGCATTGACTTTTTCACAAGCAGAAATCAAGTTTATATTTGGTTACAGACAGAGCAAATACGTTTATGCTCTGATTACACTTTAAAATTAATTTCCCTCTAATTCTTCCAACCCAAGTTTCACATTTAAGAATTTATTCATCCTCTGCTCTTCATAAATCAGATCCATGAAGTAATAAACAAAGTTCAGATGATGATGCTTCGTAGCTTTAATTAAAACCACCTTTCTCAGTGCATGTCAAGGCCATCCTTGTGGAACTAGCAGTTTTTAAAATAAACTTCTCCAATTTAGGAAATAAATAATTAATACATTATGAAGAAACTTGAGTACAGGAACACTACTGGTTCTTTATAACACATTAATTTTTTCAGAAAATAAACAGTTTACTGAGTGCTGACTGTATGCCAAGCACTTTATTCATCTTGCTATTCCCATTATTCCACCTGTACTGTAAGACATTTAAAACGTCAACAACTATATATGATTATAGATGATGGTTAAAAATTATTAGAACTATCATATGCAAAGCAAATGTATGCTAACTTCTTAGTATTATGCTCTGTTACGGTAGGGTCCATCAAACTGCAACCTCCAGTTCTATCCCCACTCTGTCGAACATACTCTTATGAAATAACACCTCATAGACAATATCCATTCCATTACTATCCCTCAGCAGCATTGTTATAAAAAGATGTTGGTTTTTTACAGATTCCAGCCCAGTTCTACTAGGGCACACTTCTATCATAAAAAGCTCTGGCAAATACATGTACAATACTATCTTTAAAGTAAGTTACCAGGTAGGAGTGAGACTCTGAATACGAAAACATTACCATTTGAGGGGTAATTTTCAGAAAAGAAAATATTACAGTGATGAATCAGCACATCAAATTAACTGTAGCATCTAATTAACCAGAAGTCATCCAAAAAGCAGATCTTAAAAGTAGTGGTTGCATTTGGGAATGTGATAAATAATGACTTATTTTTACTGGAAATGATAAGGAAGGATTAATTGTGAAAATAATTTCCAATGTATTTGTCTCTCTTCCTCTTTTCCTGAGACTTAAAGAATCAGGTAAGAGGGGAGAGAAATCATTTCCCTTGAATTGTTTGAAAATCAGCGTTTCCTAAACTAATCTCTTTCCAATATCAATCCCAAGAGAGATGCAGAATGATTTCAGAAAGTTCTCAGACCAAATATAATTGAGAAGTGCTTTAGAATGCAAACTCTTCTTAGAGATTCCCAGTGAACCTCAGCATCGGCAAGGATTAGAAGTCCTACCGTAGACAGCTCGTGGATTTGGTTTAAACTACAGTTTCCCACACTTACTTCCCCATGCGGCAGGCTTCTTTATTGGGGGAGGAGGATTAAAACCTTGGAAACATTCTCTGTTCTCCATCCAGATGCTTGGAACATCTAGTATAAGGCTCTGAATTTTTCACTTTTGGATAATGGTTAATCCTTGTGTAAACAGGTCAGGGCAATGCTAAAAATAAACAAGAAGATCTATATATGCTCTTGGTAAAATGCCCTATGCTAGTCCTTTTTCACACTGCTATGAAGATACTACCTGAGACTGGGTAATTTATAAAGAAAAGGGGTTTAATTGACCCATTGTTCCGCATGCCTGAGAAGGCCTCAGGAAACTTACAATCACGGTGGACCATAAAGGGGACGCAAGTCACATCTTATATGGTGGCAGGAGAAGGAGAGAGAAGCAGGAAGCACCAGACACTTATCAAGCAACCAGATCTCATGAGAACTCACTCACTATCATGAGACCAGCATGGGGGAAACTGCCCCCATGATCCAGTCACCTCCTACCAGGTCCTTCCCCTGACACGTGGGGATTACATTTCAGATTAGGATTCAGGATGAGAGTTGGGTGGGGACACAGCCAAACCATATCATGCCCTGCATAATGTTGTTCTTCGGTAAGAGGTTCTTGGTTTTTACAAAATTTCTTTGAGAAGGGGGCAAAGTACCTCGTTATTCAAACACAAGTGTTTCCTGTTACTTTTTCATGCACATCCCCAAGATTTTACCTGTTCCTTGTTCCATTACTCTTCTTCCTGGAAAGTGTCAGAAAGGAGAACTTGACAGCCTGGAAAAGGCAGCAGTGTAAATCCCACTAAAACAAAATGGAAGTGAAACCTCACAAGAGGCAATTCATCTCTGCTAGAACATTTAATGTTCAGTGGAAGGAGACTAGAATAATTGATGTGAAGGCCAATGGACTTTAAAACTACTTAAAATTCATTTTCAGTGTGATGAGAAGAGTTTTCTATAATATCTAAGCTTTTAAGCCTAAATATAGTCTTTAAGATCAAGCAAGAAAGTGAATATCTTTTAGGAAAAAAAACACACACACACACAAAACAAACAAACAAAACTTCATAAATTTCTTCAAGCTAAAGTCAGTGTTGTCACCCAGCCTACAAATCTAATTTGGTGAAAAAGAGTTTAATGCTTCCTGTAGGACTGTTCAGCCAAGACCTTAACAAAAGGATACCCAGATGGGAATATTCATAAACTCAGAGACTGGAAAATTCTGTTCTAACTCCAGTGCAGCTTCTGAATCACCACGTCTTTGGGAAGTCACTCTAACTCTTGGGGCCCTCATTTCCTCCTTGTCTGTGAAAGGAATAAGCCTAAGGGAATTGCTATTGAAAGATTAAGCACTTGTGGTATAGTAGAAGCTTTCTGAACCATCTTGCATGTTATTAACTTGCTGGAGAAATTTATACTCTTTATTTGCTTGGAAAACATGAATAAATTCCTATAGCAAACCATTGCAAATCAAGAACCTGCAAGCACTCCAGCCCAAACATGCAAAAAAATTCCCACAGCAAGCCATAGCAAACCAAGAACCTTCAAGCACTCCAGCCCCTGCCTGGCTATAGGCTGAGTTCTGGATGTTTATAAACCTATTTACACCAGTGTACTTGTGATTATAATTGCAGCCTTATTAATTATTACTTACACTTTTTTTAATCACTTATTACATAATTAGTAATCACACTAGTGAGAAGAAAAAGCTGTTTCTCAGAAATAAAGTTAAATGCTTAGATGAGTCTCTACAGTAAAATTAAAGCAAGGTTCTAAAAACTATTGTTGAAATAGATGCAAGTATGACAACTGTAAAAGTTTTGGTGTAAAATAATGTATAAGAATTCAGAATAATACTGCACGTGGATGTCTTCACATAGGTCTCCCAGTTCCAGATCCATTTCCTAATTTTTATTTTGAAATAGTTTGACTCATAAAAATTTGCAAAAATAGTACAGAACATTCCATGTACCCTTCTCACTCAGCTTCCCCCCGTGATAATAACTTACGTTAATTATCGTACGTTGTCAAAACCAGGAAACTGATGTTGGTACAATATCGCTAACTCTAGATCCACTTTCTAACTCAAATTGTAAATAATGAAAAATGCATTATGGGTATGGAAAATGCAATAAAGATAAAGTGAACCTCCAATGGACAAATCTATGGCCATATAATCAAAAGATTATTCATATGCCAAAAAATTACAAAAATTAAAAGCTTTATAAGTGATGGGCAAATCTATGCTGAAAAAAGGCATGACATCCATTTATTCAGCACTATCAGAGAGAAATTGTAGAGTAGTCCACCTGGTGTGTGACATTGAAGGAAAATAACAACAAATGAATTAATGGAGATTATGTGTCAGAAAGCGGAATCACGGATGATACAGAAATTATACCACCATGACAGAAACAAATGAATCTAAATATGAAGAAGAAGGAGGAGGGTAAGATATGTTGGATCAAGGCTGCAGCCAAAAATTGTTAATATAGTAAATAAAAATACACATGAATTAGTTTTTGCATTGAAAAATCTGAGTTAATATTATCATAACTTGAAAAATTATTGGACCGTAATACAAAAATTAGTTTTCCTCTTCTAAATAACACAATATTATTTATTTTATTAAATGTATGTACACTTATATGTTTATCTGAAAATGGTATGTGTAGGTCACTTTTATAATCTCTTTTTTTTACATTACAACTACAAGATCCAATTGCATTGAATAAGAGGGGGCCTACCATCTGTAATATTGTATTGGAGACCTTTCTCTGCAGGGGCTGGGGGGAATAAAAAGAGAAACAACCAAGCATATTGTCTCAAAACTCCCCAGAAGGAACTTTGCTCATAACATGGGTCAGGAAAAAGCAAGATCGTCCACTTTGGAATTATGTGTATCTATTAATGGTGACCTAGACAGATGCCTTCCATATAACTCAATGAAACGTCTTAGTTAGAAAAGACCATTTGAAAGAGAAAAAAGGATTAGTGTGGGGAAGTTGGGATTTGACTGTGAACAGGGCAATACATCAAAGAACAAGAGCTTCGAGTCTTAGAAAAACAAAATGGCTCCCACAGGTGTCATCTATGAAACAGGCAAGGAGCTCGGGTAGGGAGAGTACAGCAGCATCCCTGATATTATCCACGATAATCTGATTATCTTGACACAAAGAACTCTTCACCGCTTTTACTGGAAATAGTTCTTTGGAAATTGTTCTTTGGAAATAGTACTGCTATTTTCCCACTTAAATTTCACTAAATTTCCTTTTGAAATATTAGCCCATATAATCTGTGCTAAGAAGCAATGAGCCAAAAAAGAAAAAACGGTTTTTGTTCGAAAAGGTGGTGTTATGAGTTGAATTGTGTCCCTCAGAAAGATAATGTTGAAGTCCTAACCTCCACTACTTATGGAAGTGACCTTTATTTGGAAATAGAATCTGTGCAGATATAATTAAGTTAAGATGAAGTTCTTAAGGTGGGCCCTAATTCAGTTTACTAGCAACCTAATAAGAAGAGGAAAACTCTATGTGAAAACAGAGTCACGCTCAGAAACGGTTATCTGAAAACAGAGGCGGAGAGTAGAGTGATGCTGTCACAAGCCAAAGAATGCCCAGAGTTACCAGAAACTGGAAGAAGCAAGTAAGAATCTTCCCTTAGAGGCTTCAGAGGGAACACGGCTCTACCAACACCTTGATTTCAGACTTCTAGACTCCAGATCTATGATACAGTAAATTTTTGTCATCACCCAGTCTGTGGTAGTAGCAGAACAGACCCAAGAAATTGATACAAGTAGTCTAGGCACAATGGCCACATAAGCATCAGAGTTGCTAATTCTGGGGGTCATCAAGGAGAAAAACAAGAAGCTTCCTTTAAGAGCTCTTCCTTCTTCATTCTTTGGGAAAATCATACTTCTTGTTTGATTTAAGAGAACTATTTCCTCATGTGAGTTTAGACCATTTAATTTCCACAGGTAACATGACTATACAATTTTATTTACCATGGATGGTTCTGGTTTATGTCTGATTCAATGTAATTAATAGTGCCACATTTTACTTCCAAAAGTATCCCAGTTTGAACAATAAATTTTGTGTTCATCTACTTGTAAGTCTAGGATGTTAAGATTTTAGTAATCTGGTAACGTTAATAGAGTTTGCCATTATTCAGTGTTTGCTATCTTCTCTCTACTTTAGAAGAAAAAGGGGAAACACAACAAAAAAAAAGATGGCAAATACATTGAAACAATAAAACCTCCACAAGATGATTTAGTTCTAAGTGTCTTCAACTCAGTCTTCAACACGTTCTTTCATTTTGTACAAAAAGTATAGGTATTTAGAATAATGACCCTGAGATCATGCAAGATCTTTGGCTATTAAATGAATGCACATATACCTACATGGATGAATGCATGTGTGCATACATGAAAAGCATATCTTTCAGGAAAGTTAGCACACTAAACATGAAGAAAAAGGACATGAAACATAAAACATATACATAGAGATAAAAGACTATACACATATGAAGAGCACACCTAGGTAACTAAAAAACAGGCATACTATCAGCTCTCTAAGGCCTTGTGCTGTGGCCATCCCTGATTCAGACCCAATGTCTCTCACTAGAGGTAATCAGTACCCTAATTTTAGTAATAATTGCCTGGGTTTTATTTGTAGTGTTATCACCTCTGTATGCTTTTCAACTCTACAAAATTTAGTTTAGTTTGACTATTTTCTCCTAAGTGTTCAATAAATGGACCATCTTATATCTTTTGTCCAACGTTATGTTTATGAAATTTCTACATGTTGTTGTATATGGCTATAGCTCACCTATTGTTATAACTCTATAGAGTAGTCTATTATCTGATTGCAGCACACTTTCTTTATTCTTTCCACTAGTGGTGTGCATTTAGGATTTATTTTCCCATTTATGGCTACTATGAACTATATGACACTATGAACACTCTTACACATCTAGCCTAGTGCAGATCTGCATGAGTTTCTCTAGGAGTGGAATTACACACTTATTAAATTAAATTTCATTTTTCCTTTAGTGACTAATGTAACAGTTGCCATTTTTCTGCCACGAAACTCTTTCTGTGTAAACCATAAGGTCAAAAGCAAAAAAAAAAAAAAAAATTATAATAACAATCAGCAAGAAATAAATTCCTACAATCATGAGCTTAACACTGGCATTGTTTGGATTACAAATAAAACAAACAGTGAAAAGGAAACAATAATTTAAAAAGTAAATAAGCAAACAAACAGAAACCAAAGTCTAGGAGTGAAAAAGAGCTCTAGATTTGTAGACAGAAAACCCAGAGGTGCATCACAGGCAGTAATTTGCTGTGCATCCTGAACAAGTCACTGGACCTCTCTAGCTGTGGGTTCCCCCTCTGTAAAATGGGCACAAAGAATAATGTTCACTTCAAGGAGCTGTTCTGTGGGTCAAAGCCATAGGACATATGAAGCACATTTGGAGCTGTTGGGTCCCATTAGGTTTAAAGGTGGCCTTATTTTCTTTTTGTGATATGAACATTTTTTAACGGACATCATAACTGTATAAATGTATGAGGTATAACGTGGTGTTTTGGTATGTGTATACAATGACACAACGAGACATCACCTCACACCTGTTAGAATGGCTAATATCAAAAAGATGGCTGATAACAAGGGTTGGTGATGATGTGGAGAAAAGGAAACCCTTGTAACACTGTTGGTGGAAATATAAATTAGTACAGCCATTATGGAAAACATTATGGAGGTTCCTCAGAAAACTGAAACTACAACTACCATATAATGCAGCACTCCACTTCTGGATACATATCTACAGAGACTGAAATCAGTATGTTGAAGAGAGATCTGCACTCCTGTGTTCGCTGCAGCATTATTCACAATAGACAAGATATAGGATCAACCTAAATGTCCATCCACAGATGAATGGACAAAGAAAATGTTGTGTATATACACAAAGTTGGCTTTATTTTCCTCACCTACCTGAAGGATTGTATTTGGAGTATCATGAGCAGTGTCTTTGTTCATTTTGTGTTGCTATAACAGAATACCAGAAGCTGAGTAATTTATTTTTTTTAAAAAAGAGGTTTATTCATCTTATGGTTCTGCAGGCTGGGAAGTTCAAGAAGCATGGTGCCAGCATCTGCCAGGCTTCTGGTGATGACCTCATGCTGCTTCCACTCATGGCGGAAAGCAGAAGGGCAGTGGGTATGTGCAAAGAACTCACATGACAAGAGAGAAAGAAACTGAGGAAGCCACACTCTTTTTAACAATCTGCTCTCATGGGAACTAATTCATCCCAACAACCAGAACTCACTCACCCCTGTAGGAGACATTAATCTATTCATAATAGATCTGCATCCATGACCCAAACACTTTCCACTAGGCACCACCTCCCACCACTGACACACTGAGGATCAAATTTCTGCATGAGTTTTGGCATAGACAAACCACATCCAAACCATCAGCAAGCATTTGTTTTTCAAATTCCAAGAAAATGGAATGAGAAAAAATCTGTAATAAGTAAAAATTGTGTCTGTCAGATATCAAGAACTTCATGGCAAAGGAAAAAAAAGCGGGGGGAGAAAACTTTGAATCACCAAAGGTGTCTAAGAGCTTCCACAACTCCAGCTCATCTACAGCCAAATCAATAATAGCTTCCCAGGACATTTGGACAGGCATGTTCTGCTGGCAAAGTGGCTCTCACAATCATCTGTCACTGACACTTCTAGCTCAAGAATTCTGTGATCTCCCATTTTGTGAAACATAATGCCACAAGTTCATCACAAACATCATTTATTTCTTGCCTTGTAGGAGTGGCGGGCTGTGGCATTCTGGAGTCAGTTCTGCCTGCAGTGGCCTGAGAGCCTGGGTAAGTCCCTTATTGTCTCTGGGCTTCACATCATCATCAGCCAAATTCAGATGATGCCTACACAGCCTAAGCCACATGGTTATTATTAGAATCCAAAGAGATTGTGTGTGTGCGTGTGTTGGGTGTGGGGCGGGGGGAGTGCCGTGTAAACCTTTATAAAGATTCAAAGCCACATACGAGTGTGATTTGGGGTGCATTGTTAGTTTTGTGTGTTTGCAAAATATTCAGCTCCTGGGACTTAGAGTCCACGAAAGATTCCGGGTGAAACATGAAATGTCCTCTCTCTGTTTTGATGGTGTGGGAAGCATCGCCTTCAATTACTGTTAGAATTTCAAGGCCTTTCTTATGATGAAAAAAATCACTGTAGACTGCATTTGAGTAGCTTTATACTGTTGTATTTCTGCACCAAATAACTCTCGGGCTTTTATTAACTGTTCTACTGAGTCCTATTTATCAGAGAGGCAGGTGTATTACCTGATAATACAATAAGCTCTGGTGGATGTATGAGTTGTTCTATTTTTTTATGCCCATAATCAGTTCCCAGAGCATAATAAAACAAGAGGTTTATTTCTCCCACCAACCCCTTGCAGTTTTTTTCCTAGGAGTGGAGCTATAAATCATCAATCTTCAGAAATAACTGTTGCCATTTAATAAGAAATATAAAATATACTCTCATCTAACAAGGGACACAATAGATAAAAAACAAAGTATTCTTTAAGTCTGTTGACATGACGAAAGGTGGGTGCAAGCATGTGGGTGTATTAAAGTCAGCAGTGGGCACGACCCTGGGAACCAGCTAAGAGAGACCTCATTTAGATGTCATAAAGTGGATATTACACATCATTTTTCTAAAATGCTATTGCAGGCATCTTATCTTACCTTCTCCTGAGCTTTGCAATTCCCCAAATTGTCAAAGCCAAGGAAAGACGCACCTTATCATTTGGATATAGAGGCATAAGAAAAGCAAAACCGAGAGCAAACTTGTTTCATGCTGTGGATTCAGAGCCTTGGTATAACCTCGGGGGCCACCAAATCCTGACCTTCATCAAGGCGGCGCTGCTGCTCCTCCTCCTGGGCCTCCCTAAGTACTCATCTCCCTGGTCTTATCCCAGGGATCTCATGCCTGGGACAGGCGGTACCTGCCTTGTTCCCCACAGAACTTACAGTTATCGCAGCCTCTGATTTTGAAGACTTGATATTAAAAATGAAAAATCATTTGAGTATATCCTGTTTAATAAATATCAGTCATGCACAAGTCTCTGAGATGAATACTGTAAGTCAGAGATTTCTAAACCCTTAAGTGCCTTGCTTGGAGAAACCTAAGGTCTTATTAGAAAGGCGGAATCTCTACTCAGCAGGTAAGAAGCCAGACAGAAAATAATAAGAATTGTATGATTCTAATTATGTGAAATTTCAGAAGAGGTAAGATAAATCTATAGTGACAGAAAACAAGTAAGTGATTACTCAGGGCTAGGAGGTCAGAAATTGATTTTAAAGGGCATGAGGAAACTTGAAAGAGTAATGAAATGTTCCATATCTTGATTGTGGTATGGTTACATATGTGTACACGTTTGTCAAAACTCATCAGACCATTCACTTAAATGTAGTGCATTTTTTGTATTTATGTAAGTTCTACACTTCGAGAAGTGAAAAAGAAACACACAAACTTCCCCACCTCAAACCTACTGAATCAGAATCTGCATTTTAACCAAATACTCTGGTGAAATCTCTAGTCACTGAAGTTTGAAAATCAAAAGATGAGAGAACTGGTTCTCCAATTGGGTGCAAATTAGAATCACCTGAGGAGCTTGAAACATTACTGATGCCTAGAATCCCATGCCCTGAGATTCTGCTAGACTTGGGATGAGGTGTAGTCTCAGCATTAAGGTTTTTTTAAAGCTAACCAGATGATTTCAAAATGTATCAAAGTATGAGAACCATTCACTTAGAGAAGCAATTCTCAAAGGGGAGCAGGGGTTTCAGAACTGCAGCAGCAGCATCTTCTGGGAATTTGTTAGAAATGTAAAATATCAGGCTTCACTCCACATCTACTGGATGAAAACCCTGGGGGTGTGGCCCAGCAATCTGCTTTCACAAGCCTTCTAGATACTTCTGATATTCACTGGAGGTTGAGTATTACTGTTCTAGATCCAGGAAGGTGTTTTTACAAATTCCTGGATCTCCAAACTCCCTCCTTCGGTCAGCATCTCCTGGAGTCTCTGAAAATCGTCTGCATTTGAAAATCACTGCTGTGGGTCTTATGAAAGGGACACTCAGCACATCAGCTTGATAAAGATCTTACAGTTAATAACCAAACCACCACCAGTTCTAGATTCCTTTCTAGTCACCAGGCCATTGCTTCTTGGAATAGAGAGAAAGACAAATGGGGTAAGATACTATTTGGATATATTAACCAAGACATGTTTAAACTTTCTATGTTCAGGTATCCTTGTCTCTCTTCCCCCTGTTGGAGTACCTCAGCAAGTGGACAATGCCAAAACACTGGAAGAAGGAAAAGGGAGCTGTTTATTTGAAACTCAAAAGCCAAAACTTCAAATGTTAATAAACAGAACTCAGAGCATAAATTTTAGATTTTTAATTAAAATACGTGTTGAGAAAAACTTAGAGTCCCAAAGACTAAATCAAGATTCTGCCAGTACAGAAAGAAGAGTCAAAAACAAGGCAATGTATATTTACCCAAATTATGTATCTCTGGGAGAGGGAGCTCCATGACCTGTCTTGCCCACCACCTCAGGGTGAGGCTGGAAGCTTGACAGGCAAGTTTAGGGCATCTATGATACAGAAAGTCTTATGCTCCTTCCACCGTGTAAGTTTAGGTAGGTGGGCAAGAAGCCAGAAAGTGATAACTATGTGCCGGGTATGGGCAGAGGAGTAGCAGCTTGAATTCCATGTCTCACTCAAGGACAATAGCCCAACTTGAGAGGTCATAAAGAAGGGTATGATAGGAGAGGCAGCAGCAACTTATGTAAAATGACAACTCTAGACTAAACAGTGTACCTCTCAGAGGATGACAGGGTAGGAAAATGCCAAGAGGAACCCTATTATCTCCTCATTATCTTCTCTAGACCCTCGATGCAGGGACAGCCTCAAGTTAATGGAGATTAAGTCTCTGTCATTTGGTAGAACGGAGGCTGATAATGTAAGCTGTGGCATTACAGAAAAATTCAGAAAGTTCTAGAAAACCTCACTTGAGTTGAGCACACAAGACTTATTCCTCTCTTCTAATGAATGGCCCTGCCTTCAAGGAAAGTTTGTTTGTTTAATTGTGAATAGAAGATAACATTTGAAAATTCAATAACAATAAAATTTTGAAAATAAAATCAAGAAAATGATGGAAGGGATATCACCAGGTGTTAGAAAATTGTCAAATGAGTGGCAAGGTAATTTGTGAAGGCTGAAAGGGTTTGTGAACTCTAAAGCAAGATAGGAATAATGACTACCATTCCAGGTAGAAAAGAATTGTACAGTAGTTCAAGGAAGAAAAGTACTGGGAACTAGCAAGTACACCACCTGGAAGAGGGGCCTGAAATGCTGTTCTTCAGAGAAAGTCTAAATCAAACAGTTGCAATAGTGAGCAGATTTAAATTGAGATCCAATTATATGTTGAGCTCCTATAAGTACTGAGCGTATTTATGGCTGTTGGTCATGTGGAAGGACTTTACTCATTACAGTTTGAAAAACTGATTGAAATCTACCTAAGTATATACAGTAGTGACCATTTGATGCCACTTACAAAGGGGTATATTGTGTCTTTTCGGTTAGACTGTGCGCTCTTCAGGAATAGTGACCACGTCTTCAATTTGTCTTCTAGCTGCATTATTTCCTCTGAGAATGCTGGGCTATGGCAGGTGGGCTTTGTCCGTGATCCAGTTGGATCTGCCTTACTTTAATAAATCTGAAATGACATTTTCTTGCCCTTTACTAATAGGTATTAAGCCTGTACTCTGGGTCAAGTACTGTGCAAGGTGTTTGACTACAGCCAGCGTTTTGCATACATACTCTGCAATAAGCTCTGTGCTGGGCTTCTAGAAGGTTTATGTGTCGCTAACCCCTCATGTTTGTTGAGTATATAACCAGTTATCCAAGACAGAATCCTGCGATTTATCTTATCTTTCTCCTTCTACCTTACTAGCCACTTAAAATTAGCCATCAAATCCTGTCAATTCTGCTTCCTAAATATCTATGCCTTGCATCATTGCTGTTTAAGCTTTTGCCATCTCTTATGTGGACATTTGCTGTGGTCTTCTAGCCAATGAGGCTTCCTTTGGCTGCCCTTCCATCAGAGTGATCTTTTAAAATGCTGATCTAATCATATCATTCCATAACTTAATATATCTTCATCATTTTCCATCATCACAGAATAAAAGCCAAACTGCTTAGCCTGATACTCAAGGTATTTCAAGTTCCATAAGCTTACTGAAAACAGTAAGTATTACCACCTTATTTACTAATGCTGTCCCTGGAACACAGTAGGTGTTCAATTAATATTTGGTCAATAGTGGGTTTTTGGTTGTTGTTGGTTTTGGGATTTGTTGTTGTTGTTGTTGCTGTTTGAGATGGAGTCTCACTCTGTCACCAGGCTGGAGTGCAGTGGTACCATCTCGGCTCACTGCAACCTCTGCCTCCCGGGTTCAAGCGATTCTCCTGCCTCAGCCTTCTGAGTAGCTGGGACTACAGGTGCATGCAACCACACCCAGCTAATTTTTGTATTTTTAGTAGAGAGGGAGTTTCACCATGTTGGCCAGGATGGTCTTGATCTCTTGACCTTGTGATCTGCCCACCTCAGCCTCCAAAAGTGCTGGGATTACAGGCCTGTGCCACTGCACCCAGCCAATAGTGTTATTTTTAAGCCTGCCCCTGCCCACTTTAAAACTCCCTCCTGTCTGCCCTTGAATCTCTTAGCTTATGTTCTGACTGCAAAGAACCCCTTGAAGTTCCAAAACAACCCAACTTCAGAGCCTTTGCACATTCATTCCCTCTGCCTAGAATGCTCATCCTTCCAAAGAAACATTAAACTGAGGACACTGAGAGTTAATTTAAACATTGAACCCTTATCACCTGGTTTCCAAAGAGGATTGGCTTTGCTCTAATATGCTTAGGGAAAGTTGGCCACTTCCTTCACCTGTTACTTAGCCCTCCAGCTCGCTTTCCAATCAGAGGCCTGGGTGTCCCTCATCAGCCACCCTGGCGTTCCATGTCACCACATCAGCCATGTTGGCGTTCCATGTCTCCACATCAGCCACCTTGGCATTGCATGTCGGGTGGTAGAGAACATTACAATTACCCTTTTTAAGGTGGAAAGACCCCCTTCCACATTTGGGGAATGTGATTTAACAGTTTAAGAATGTGGGCCTAGCACAGTGGCTCACACCAGCAATCCCAGCACTTTGGGAGGCCAAAGTGGGTGGATCACCCGAGGTCAGGAGTTCGAGACCAGCATCGCCAACATGGTGAAACCCTGTTTCTACTAAAAATACAAAAAATTAGCTGGACGTAGTGGTGCACACCTGTAGTCCCAGCTACTCGGGAGGCTAAGGCAGGAGAATCGCTTGAACTCGGGAGGTGGACGTTGCAGTGAGCCGAGATCCTGCTGCTGCACTCTAGCCTGGGAGACAGAGTGAGATTTTATCTCAAAAAATAAAAATAAATTGAAATAGTTTTTTAAGAAAAGAATGTGAAAGCAATTTTGCAAAATGCCAAGCTCTCAGCACCCATGGGAAGCGGGGACAGAAGGTAAGTTTAGAAAGGCAACTCTCCACTTTCAGTTGGGAAATTTTAATAAAAATGAAAGTAAACTTTGGTAATAAGACCTTCAGGCATAACCAAAATGATGGTGTAATTATAAAAAGTGTTATAAGAAAAATATTTCTTGTTCCTTATCTATATGTGTGTATGTGTTAGAGCAATGTATTTCTCAGTTGTACTCCAAATAAATGAATGTAATCGTAAGGATACGTAATGTAATTACTTACATTGGTTGAGCATTTACTATGTACCAGAAACTGTCTAAAGGGCTTTCCATACTTAAACTACTTAACCCTCAGGACAGCCTTAAGTAAAATGATTGTCATACTCATTTTACAGAACAGCTAAGAAACTTGTCCAAGGTCACACAGCTAGCAAATGGCAGCGTCAGGATTTGTACCCAGTTCATCTGGCTCCAGGGCCTCGAACACATCGCGTAACTTCCCACACACCATACATGTGGGAGAGGTTTCTTTAATTTGTTATCTTCACCTTAGTCATATTATGCTCATAACAAGTTAAAATCTGCTTCTATTGTTCAAGCATCGGGCATGCTTTTACCACTGTGAATTTCTAATGCAGTTACCCACTAAAACATCAGACTTTTAATGAAAATTATTCTCATTCAGTATAATAGGGCATATTACTAATCATGACATATCACCAACATGGCATTTTTTAGGTGAATGGTTTGCCCAGAGTAATACAAAGTATTTCACTTATACCTGCATTTGAGGATGATTTATAAAATATACAACTGACAGGCTTGGGCACTGACTGGTCAGAATGGCCATCCTGGAGTGTATCTTCCAAATGCCACCCGGCCTTGAAAGGTTTATCAACACTCAAACTTCATATGCATGTCCTTGAAACCCAACGTGGAGTGGCACACAATTAACCTGATTAAAATGGAGCCCTTCTGAAGGTAAACATATTAAAACTCGTTTTTGTGTTTGGCCATAACAGAAAAAGTTTCTGGGTTACTAGAAGCTTTTTCAAGTATATGTATAAATAAATAGAATCATTTGAGTAGAAAGCGTAAGCACAAGGAATACGTGTCTGCCATCTCACCCTCGCCAAGCCCTCACAACCCATCCTCAAACAAGTCAGTCCCTATGGGTAGCACTGTCCTCAAAAAATAAAACAGGCAGTAAATCTGGACACTGTATTTTGGTTACAGTGAAGTCATGAATGGTGAAAGAAAGCTCTGAGTAGCAAACGTTCTGATACCTGTTATTCTCTTCCACCCCTCGCCCCACACACACCGTCTCTCCCAGCCATGCTGTTCTCAGAGCATACCCTGAGGTCCATCATTTGTTCATTCATTCTTCACTCATTCATTCAGTATTTTCTACAGGCCAGTAGGGTTTTTTTCCCAATTCCATCTATCAAAAAGCCTTCCATTCTTCAAGATATTTTTAAAATATAAACTTTTCCAAGATTACCCTCATGATTAGCTGTCAGAAATGCTCTCTCCCTCATTGGAGCATGTTTTCTCTTAAGTCACTTATTTCCCATTTCCTTGTATCATAATTTTTGGTGAAATGAATGAGAAATCCACCCAGAGCATAAGCACCAAGGGTCAAAGAAAACACTGTTTATGACTTTTTGCCACAAAAAATTGGCCTTCCTCATGATATTTTGAAAGATTGAATTCTCCCTAAGTGAGTAACGTATTAATAAGAGTTCTCCAGAGAAACAGAACCAACAGAAAACACAATACATATACATGCATACTCAAATACGTACACACACTATATATAAAAGTATATATACACATATACACATACACACATACATGCATACATACATATACATATAAAAGTCTTATATATGTGATTTATTATGAGAAATTGGCACAAGCAATTGTGAAAGCTGATAAGTCCACGATCTGCCATATGCAAGCAGGAGATCAAGGGAAGCTGGTGGTATAATTCAGTCCAAGTCCAAAGGCCAAAGAACCAAGGCAACCAAATGATGCAAATCCCATCTCGAGGACAGGACAAAATACGGTATGTCCCAGCTCAGACAGGGAGGCAGAAAAAAAGGAATGAGTTCCTCCTTCCTCAACCCTTTGTTCTATTCAGGTCCTCAATGGATTGGACGATGTCCACTTACACTAAGAAGGACCATCTACTTTACTGAGCCCACTAATTCAAATGCAAATCACATCCTGAAGCACAATCCCAGACAGACTCAAAAACAACATTTAATCTGGCATCCCACAGCCGGCCAAACTGACACTTAAAATTAACCATCATAAGTAGTGACTACCAATTCTAATGACACTTGCAAAAGGGAATATTCTGTGTCCCCAAATAGACTGAGTGCTCTTCAAGAATAGTGACTATGTTTTCAATTTGTCTTCTGGTCCCTATTAACAAACACACACACACACACACACACACACACACACACGTACATTTTGTGAAGCCTGGTTTAGGGCTTCACAAAAAAGCTGAAACATGACACTTAACTGGCCATGAAAAATAAACAAGAAACCTATTTCATGACTTTGTCACAAGAGAAAAAAATTGCCTTCAGAGATCATATATGTTGAGGAACACTGAAAAACACACAATTCTTCTGTGATGTTAATTTGTTATTATTATTATGCTTAAAGTTCTGGTATACGTGTGCGGATGTGCAGGTTTGTTACATAGGTATACATGTGCCATGATGGTTTGCTGCAAATTTTTAAAGTTTCAGATGTCACATTTCTGTAATATCAGCCATTGCAGAATGTAGCATTGGTGATTTTTTGGAAAACTATAAAAATATTCCACCATCTGCCATGAATACTAAAAGTGATGAGTGATTTCCAATTTCTTAGGAGCCTGGGTAAAAATAATGAAATGGGAAAGAATCAGAAAATTCACAATTGGAAAATATCTTGGATTCAGTATCACTGAAAAGAAGGTTACAGAAAAGGATCAATTCTGGTAGACAAAAGTCAACCAAATACCAGGGCTGGAACTAGTAAAAGCTCTTGTGATTCCAAAAGTTTCATCAACACTTGTAGACTTTGAAAAATGTAATTCAAATAGTGCTACGAAGACTGTACTATATTGGCTGATTTTTATCTTTATTCTTCAGGGAAATAAAAGAATAAGAACCACAGAATAAAAATGCCAATTAAAACAATTAACCAAGCAATTTGGGGGTGAGGGTGTGGAAAGAAACCCTGGACTGGACCTCAGAGGGTCTGTACTCAAATCCCTTTGCAATCACTCAGCTATACACCTTTGGGCAAAGCCCCTAACCTCATTGAATCTCAGTCTTTTCATCTATAAAACAGGAATAGTAACAAGAACGATATCCTATTTTCTTTACAGTTTACTTTCATGATCAAATAAAATACTGTTTGAGGAGTCACAGTGCAAACCATAAACTAAAAATGTAATACGTTAGAATTAGAAATGGGTGAGGACAGATAATGAGTATTGCCATCATATTCTTCAAACAAAAGAAACTGTCCCATTTGTTTTAAAGGATTTTCATTTTTTGAACGTATATAAAAGGTCTTCAGTCACATTAATTTAAACAATCACATTTGGCTTCACAATAAATTACATAATTTAATAAAATGAAACTCAGTTCAAGCCACAGCTGTTCTGGGAAATCATGAACGTAGGTAGGGTGTAGACATGGGGATGAGTGAGTCAGGAAAGAGAAGACTCAGGGTGGGTGGGGGCATCCTAGTACTGCTGTCTTTAGATATTTGTCAATAGGTGCCACTCAAGCCCCATTTCTTCCATGAAGATTTACCAAGCTGCCCGCAGTTCCAACCACACCAATCTTCTCTTCTGAACTCCTGCAGCACACACACCATATAACTGAAACTCTGATTACATGTGCTCTTCTTTGACATTGCTTAATTGTGCCTCCCCAAAAATACACAGTCCTATCCTTCTGAGTCAGGACGATGGTTTATCCTTCACCATGACTCATAACACCCGGCAGAGGGCTGGAAACAGAGTCCATACTCAGTAGGTGCTTGCTGATTCACATACCATTTTATACAAAGCTGTTACTATGTTCCCGTAACAATCTAGCTCTGAGACTCAATCACCACTGAGACGCAATCAAGAGGAAAAAAGTCTGGATTTGTGGAAGGATCAAATTAATCCTGATGGTGTCATCTGCTCCTGATCATGAAATCTGCTTCCTCCCTGTTACCTCTTCCTTGGAAGTCTTTAACAATCAACGAGTCATTAATCCATTCACAATTCTCAGAGCACAATCTCACCAGGAGACCCAAGGCAGCACAGAGCATGGGAAAGGGAGGGCTGGTGACTAGAGAACCAACTCCTCATCTCTATCACTACTAGCTGTGGGCAAATGGGACTCGCCTCTCCCGGATCTTGGAGTCCCACCAGTAAAATAAAGTGGTGGGATCAGATGGTTTCCAAGGCCCTCTTACAATTCTAAGCTCAATAAAAGGAGATCATTGAAAGAGGTAGTTTCCTGGATTCCCACTGGTGATTCAGTAAATACGCTGGGATTACCAAGACAATTGTATTCTGGTAAATGTTGGCAGATCTTCATGAAAACTCAAAAAAGAGATTTTAGTTCCAAGGGTGACTGCTTTTCCCTTCCGAAAGCATGACTGCGACTGGGAATCAGGCACTCAGAAGCACAGATGAATGCACAGTTCCCTCATTACAGAAGGAGAAAACAGAGCTGTGGATGCTTGAAAATTTTACACACATAGTAATGGCTTCATGAAAAACAAAAATTAAATCAAATCGCTCTTCAAAAAGAAATTCACCTTTATGAACAAATACAGCCTGAGGCATTCTCTGAGTTCAGGGAAGGGCAGAATTGAGGTTGCATTTGCAAAATCCCCCAGCACTGCATAAATGAGTTAGGCTATAAATGAACACTAGATTTGCTTCAACCCTAAGAGCTTCTATAAAGCATAAAAGCTTTTAACTCCCTGTGAATAATACTTTCCCATAAAAAATCTGTCTTCCTGAGCTCTATTTCTGTAATTTCTGTATCTATAATTTGGAAGCCTTGTTGTTATTTTAAGACACAGTGAAAAGGAGTTTCAAAGAAATCATTCTCACAAGCACATTTACATGCCATGATAGTTAACTACTGTCATGTTTTCTCAGCAAAAACTTCTCAGATTATCCACTCTTAAATCACAGATTCAATTTAATTCCCACCTATCACTCCTCCCTTCTACTACCCGATCCTTTCCCATCCTTCTAGGCTCAGATCTCCAAAGCATTCCCTATTTAATCCAAGCCACACTGACCGACCTTTCCC
The DNA here is from genome assembly GCF_003255815.1 of Theropithecus gelada. Taxonomy (NCBI): domain Eukaryota; kingdom Metazoa; phylum Chordata; class Mammalia; order Primates; family Cercopithecidae; genus Theropithecus; species Theropithecus gelada. The sequence goes on from NC_037680.1 coordinate 9,944,835, forward strand.
CAGCTCATTCAGACTTAGGCTGTACCAGATAACTTAGCTCTCAGCTGTTTTCTTGAAACTCAATCTATAATAATTTCATAAAATTTAATAGAAATTGCTTCAAATAGATTATAATTTCTTTGAGACTTTAAAAACAGAATTTAGTATATATGATCATTGGGAGATACCTAATATAATAATATCTTTGGAAGAAAAGAAAGACAGAAAGAGGCAGGAAAAGAGATAACCAACCTATTAAGCAATACCTGGTGAGACATCTTGATAGGAATGCACAAATAAAGAGATTATTTTCATTAAATAATAGCTGGACCCTGCAAAGAGGTAGTATGATGTAGCATTTAAGAATATGGGCTCCAGAGTCTGAATCCCTATGTGTGAGTCTTGGTTCCACCATATCCTAACTGTGTTAGCTGCTTTGTGCCTCAGTTTCTCTAAAATCTATGAAATAGGGAGAAATAGCTGTACCTACTTCACAGGTTGTTGTCAAGGTTAACTAAGCTAATACATGTCAAGTGCTTAGCTGTCATGTGCCCGTTATATAGGGAACATGCCATACATGCTTTTGTCATCACCATTTTGGTTTGGAATAATAGAAATCCTCCCAGTGATAAGAAACTCAAATTCCATTGTTTTTGCTATAAACAGACCAATTAACTGACAAATAAGAAACAAAATGGAAACAGATTAGTGCTATAGCTAAGGAGAAAGAAAAGAAGATAAAATGAATGAGTTTTGAGGTTAAAAAGATAACTGCTTAAAGAATGGGCTTGAGGTACTAGAATGAGAACCATATAGGTAGGATTTCTGGGTGTAGGAAAATAAGAGGTTGATAAACAAGCTTACTGTCCAAGGACTGTGTGACAGTGAAGGGCTTTAGGGATCAGGGATTCATCATACTTGACAGGACTGAGCTAAAAAGAGAAGCCAACTATCTCTTTATTTTAAGCAAAACAATGCTCTACATCTGCATTGACAAACTGCATCAAAGATACATCAGTCAGGACAAGCTAGGTTTTGTCATAGTAACAAACACATCCCCAAATCTCAATGACCTTAAAAACAAAGGTTTTTATCTCTCTCTCTCCTACTACATGTCTGCACTAGTTAGCAGGGGATGGGGACTTTGCTGATCATAATCACTCAAGGACTCAGGCTGCCAGAAGCTCCCACACCGTCTGAACCTTCATCTCAAAGCAATGCTTCAAGGCTTTCCAGAGCAGAGAAAGAAACAATGGAGACTTGTGCACCATCACCTAAATGCTTCTGTAAGGAAGTAGCACATTGTTTCCACCCACATCTTATTGGTCTTTGCAAGTCCCAGGCCCATGCCTAATCTCAAGAAGTTATGTACTCAGGAGGAAAGAAGTAGAAATTTGGATAAACACTAGCAATGTCTAGTACTCACCAATGTATGTACCACAGATTCCTCACACTCTAGTACAGAACTTTGAATAGCTGAGTAATAATGATAACAACAACAACAGACACCTTTATTGAGCACCAGTGCATGCCAGACACAGATTCCTTGATGCTCAAAAAGTGGCATCAATCATCATTGTTGTCATCGTTATTATTTTAATTCTAAGTACAACCCTACAAGGTATTATTATCTCCACTCCATAGGTTAAAAAAAAAAAAAAAAAAAATCTGAGACTCAGAGATTAAAAAATTTACCCAAGTCCATATAGACTGCAAGGTACGGATCCCATCTCTATGTTTCCATTGGAGCATCCTATCTCCTCTAAAAACTGACAGCATAATCCCAGATTATCTTCTCAGAGATGATTCCCACTATCCCTTTGTTGCAACTCACAATTTAACCGAGCTACTCTTATTCGTCACAATGCCCCATCTTTATGCTTCTGTTCACATAACTCCCTACTTTGAAATATCTCTTTCTTGTTTACATATATCTAAATTGTACCACTTTTTCAAAATGTGCTCAAAAATCACTTCTTCAATGGGACTTTTCCTGATCTCTCTGACATATTTTTTTCCTTCTCCTGAATTCCCATAATTTCTTATGTCTGCCTATGTCAGTTTGTATTTATATCTTACTTGTCCTAGCTCACTATGAGCGCCATGAAGGCAGAACTTGCATCTGCATCCCTCTGTGTGTGAACCTTACTGCATAAACTCTGGTGTACAGGATATGTCATAGAACATTATTTTCCTGAAATTACAGTAAGTCTGGTTCTAACATCCCACCCCACCTTCATGACTGTTCCGGTAGGAAATTCAGTTGTGGTCATTATTCATACTCTTCTCCCCTAGATCCCTGTGAATGTCCTAGGCATGAGGAAAACATTTCTGGAAGGCTTCTGGTTTGGGTTCCCAAGAGTTAATGCTGACATGTACATAATGCCTTGAAGTCCAGCTCCGTCCAGGGCAGGTGTCTGGGGGTCCTAAACCTGTCCTTACAAGAGGCTGACAAAACAGCCATCCCCTTTCTCCAATCCCCTCATCATCCAAGCTCTTGTCTTCTCTCCAGGTGCTGAGAGGGAGGTGGTCTGTGACCACGCAGACCTCCCTAGTTCTTGGTGAAATCTCTCCCAGTCTGCCTCATCTCCCCTACCTACAACATACATCTCTTTCTCCTACTTTCAGAATGCAAAACCCAAGGAAAAATATTCTAAAGGCAACTTCCACTGTCTACTCTGCTCTTAAGGCATAGGAGGTCAAAATACTATCTACCTTCTTTGAATGTGAAGAGAAAAATACACAAAAACAAAATTTCTGTAAGTTATCTAATTGCACAAGCTTATAGACCTCTGAGTGACCATATGCATGAAGATGACTTTTGCCACTCGATTAAAGTCCTGGATGATGAGAAGATGATCCAGGAAACACAACAAGATGATTCAATTAAATGAACCAGTTAGGAGAGCTGGTAATACATTTCCTGATGGATCGGCCAATGTTATCATGTGTAACAACACTGCTGATGGGCTTCGGTCATTATAGTCCTGAGTAAGTAAAAAGGGATTTTAAATGGTAGAATCCTATTTAATGGCGCTCAATCAATAAAGTGGGTTTTGAAGGGTTGTTTAAAAATACGACTGAAATAAATAAATGCCGAATGTCCTTCAATAAAATCCATGTTGACTTGTTTTGCTTGAAATAAAACTTTGGCATATAGGCTGAAATATAGCACATATTTGCCACTAACTATGCATTTCTAAGGATGTCCCATTTTGATATTTTCTGGGCCTGGAGTTCATGGACTTAAAGAGATCTTTAAAACAACTGGAATTTTCTGTTAAGTTATGTCTGCTGCTGCATATGTATACATGTCTAAGGGAGAGAACCATGGATTCCATCAGACGGACACAGGAGGGTATGATCCATGAAAGACAGTATCCAACATGTACACATATCCTAAACCTCCTTGTCATTTTTCTTCTGTTTTCTAAGTAAGTAAAAACAAAGAAAGAAAGAAAGAAAAAAATCAGGAAATTACAAAGAAGCCATAAAGTTGGCACATGACTTTGAAGCATTCTATTTAGGTTCCACCTACCATAACATTGGGGCTTATTTTGCAGACTTAGTCCAAGCAAGAATTCCACATCACTGGGGTCATGATATGTAAGGACATGTAGAACAGAATTCGAAAGACGAGCTGTGGCAGTGTGAGGGAGGGTGACATAGAGACGTCTTGAACTCAAATGGATAATAAGAAAACCTCGGCAAGTTAAGGTCACTTCACTCCTGTAAATAGGAAATTCTTGGGGACATACAAGAAATGAAGGACCACCGACTACTAGTAAGTTCACTCCATGGTTGACAGAGTAATCTCCAACATCAGAAACAAAATTGAGGTGATGCAGAAAGGTTGACAAAATGTTTATACCTCATCAAAGAAAGAAAGTTGAAAGCTGGTGATTAAATGGAACCTCTGCACCTACTAAAGAAACCATTCCTCCCTCCACAGAAGTGATCAAAAATGGCGCAAGCCCCAGGCCAGAGCCAGCTGACCCCCACTGTTTGCTTTCAGGAGGGCGCATAACTTTGGGGTCCAGGTCTCTACAATCCCTGGAGCAGTGATTCTCAGTTTATTTTCTGCAGGGACACGCATAACGAGGAATGTTAAAAGTGTCACTTTCCTGAGGGCAGACATAATAAGTGGGACTGATACATTATCTCAGTGAATCCTCATCATAACCTGTGAGATATCATTATCATACCATTTTACAGATGAGGAAGCTGTAGCAGAGACGGTAACTAATTTGTTCAATGCCAAGTATGGGGATGGAATTTGAACTCAGGCAGTCTCCTCCAACTGTCCTGTTCTGTGCTACATCCCCAACACCAAGTTCAGTGCTTTTCAAATAGTTGTTCTTTAAATATTTGTCACAGGAATGAGTGAGGCTCATAGGTGGTTCTGCTGGCTGTATTAGTCAGGGTTCTATGGGTTAAACAGAAGCAATAGATTATATACAGATATATACGAGCAGGTTTAGTATGGAAGTTGGCACACACAATTATGGAAGCTAAGAAGTCCCATAATATGCCTTCTGCAAGCTGGAAACCCAGGAAAGCCGGGATATAGTTCAATTGAAGGCCAAAGACCTGAGAACCAGGTGGGAGCTAAAAGCCAAAGAACCAGAACCTCCAATGTCCAAGGACAGGGGAAGATGGATGTTCCAGCTCAAGAAGAAAGAGAATTCACCCTTCTTCTACCTTTGTGCTTTATTCAGGCCCTCAAAGGACTGGATAATGCCACACTGCTAAGGGTCTTAGATCATTTTACTCAGTCTACTGATTAAAATGCTAACAATCTCTTCCGGAAAACACCCTCTCAGAAACACCCAGAAATAATGTTTTGCCAGCTATCTGGGCTTCCCTTAGCCCAGTCAAGGTGACACAAATTCCCACCACATGGGCACACTAGTTTTAACTCCTGCCATTTTCCTTCTACCCAAGGAGGCGTATCAGCATGTACAAGGGAGATTACTATAAGGAAAAACTTGAGTTTGCATACACAAATTTAGATGTGTTCTTAAACTTGGATCTTCTCATATTCTACCTATTATCAGCAACCAACACTTTATAACACCATAGGTGAAAGAATGGCGGCCAGTTGTCCTACATAATGTCTCTGCAGAATTGCTACTAGAGAAGGATCCAGCAAACAGTGAGCAACAGAATCTGCTCGTTCACCACCAATGTCCCCCTTTGTCTCCCCCATAGTCACAGTCTATAGCTTGGGACCATGGCTTTCTACACAGTCTCTTCATTTCTAGGTATCCCTTGCACCAGGGAGCATGTAACTAACAGCCAAATAACTAACATCCAGAATCAGAAACTGCATTTAACAGGCTCCACAAGTGATCCATCTGCAGCGAAATTCTGAGGAGCATTGAACTAGGGGATGTCACAGAAAGCAGATGAAAAGAAGCTTCTGAACTCCTCAGAATGATCGCTGGAACAGAGCTGCCCAGCATCCTGGCACATTCACCCAGGACTGTTCCAAGATACAGTGGACAATTTCTATGGTCTTTTTTAAGCCACTGAATTATCATTGAATCTCTTTATGAGAACAGTTTCATCTCACTCTGACTAAAACAATGAGGGAATAGTCTTGATGAGTTTCTCCTCTAAAGGCCAGTGGTGAAAACCTTTGAGGAAAGTATAAGGAAAAGTGCCAGTGGCACGTCAATCCTTCACCTCTGACAGTGTATTTGAAGAATATTATTATAAATGTGGTTTTTTTTAATCATATAACCCAATGTCAGGCAGGGTCCCATACCCCTTTCAGATCTGGTTGCAATGGACCCAAATCTCAATTCCAAGACTTAATGGAAGCCCATTTTTAGCTTTTGCAAATGCCTAGAATTTCCTCTCGCCATTTCCCTCAGCCTCTGAGATTTTGCATTACCACACACTACATTAGTTTTGCCCGTATCAATCTAGCTGTGAACCCCAACTCCTTTCCTGATTACCAGTAACAATCTGCCCTTCCCTGTGGATCCCATAGATTTAGAAAAATTAAATATTTGGGAATCACACAAACAGGTCCCATGTGACCTTTGTTGTGTCTCTGAATATTCTCTACTCCTTCCCCACTTCCTCTTATACCTTTCCCTAGGGTAACAGAGAACAGTGTCAATCAAAGGGGAAAAGATGGAGGGGAAGGAATAAAATATCGTAATATTAGAAAAGAGAAATGCACTAGTCTAAGGTTTAGGTTTAAAAATGACCCTGTCATTACCAGGTAGCAAAAGCATTTCTGCTGCTTTCCTGTATTCTGAAGCCTTTAGTCTCAGGCTCCCTTCCTTTATTGGTACTTTTTGGCCACAACTTATATCCAAGGAGCTGTGGCACACCAAAACTAACACCTTACTCTAAATGAATGCATTTATACCAGCATTTGACACCATTTATTATGCATTTACCACATGCCAAGCATTTTGCTAGGCTCAGAGGATTCAGGGGTCAGAAGACAAGAACTCTAACCTCAAAGAGCTTAATATCTACTGGGAAAACAGCTCCAAATTGATGATCATAAAACACCATGGTTACAGCTCAGATGGAAATCTGCACCAGTGCAGAGTGAGTGGAGAAAGTCTCCTCTGAAGGCTGTCACCCAGGCTGACACTTGAGGCAGGCGAGGGCAATCAGGAGAGCATTCCAAGGGCTACAGCAACAGGCGTACAAGGCTAAGAACATGGTCTCCTCAGGACCCATGAATATTATTCAAGTGTGTATGGTAGGGGGAACAAGTGAATGGCGGAGGAAAAAGGGTGATAGATGAAGACGAGCAGGTGGGCAGGGCCAGTTTACTAAAGGCGTTTGGACCTTACAAAAGATTTAACTTGATCTAGATTCTTACCCTTTTTCCTGCCATGGACCCCTTTGGAAGTCTGATGAAGCCTATGGACCTCTTTCCAGAAAACTGCTTTTGTATGTATATCATATAACATACGATTACAAAGAAACCCAGTTGTGTTGCCATACAATTCTACCCAGGTGATGACCCCAGATGAAGAACGCCTGAAGGTGATGAAAGGCCACAAGGCAGGGAGATGCTGCTCAGATCAGATGTGCATCTGAGAAAGTGCACTCAAAACTGAGGAAGGGGCTGGGAAAGAGATGAGACTGAAGTTGAAGGACCAGTCTGGCAGCTGTTAGAGGAGCCCGGGTGACAAAGTCTGTCATTATTATTATTTTTTAACATTTATGTAGTTCTTCTAAAGCAGTAGTTCTTGCCTCTAGAAAGCCCAGCACCTTCTTTAATATTAAATCCTTTGTAAAACTTTTACTATCTCAAGGCAAAATTTAATGATAGCATAACCTACCTACATACTTTTCTTACACCTTTAGGAAAAAGTTAATTGAAAAAGTAACTTTGAGTAAGATCATACGTGTTTCAAAATGCCATTGCTCAAGCACAACTAGACTAGAGTACATAGTGAAGTCATCAGCACCTCTACCCAGCGTCACCATGCAGGTGACAGTTCCAAATGCTGAAGACGTAAACGTGCTATGTTAGCAATTTCAATCCTCAAGGGCCATTGCCATGGTGATGCAAGTTGCCCAAAACATTGGACAACTCACATTCCAGAACAAAATAAAATACAATCATTTTTCAATACACACAGCAGTTATATTACTGGAAAAGTCAGTGTTGATTAAAACCATGCAAAAATACTTCATATTGGTTAGTATAATGAAATTAGGTTCCAAGTTTAGTTTATTATAATCAGATTTTTTTTTTTTTTTTTTTTTGAGACGGAGTCTCGCTCTGTTGCCCAGGCTAGAGTGCACTGGCGTGATCTCGGCTCACTGCAAGCTCCGCCTCCCGGGTTCATGCCATTCTCCTGCCTCAGCCTCCTGAGTAGCTGGGACTACAGGTGCCCGCCACTACGCCTGGCTAATTTTTTGTATTTTTAATAGAGACAGGATTTCACCACTATAAGCAGATTTTTAATCTATGTATACTATTGGTGGAGCCTTTGAAAGATGCACAGAATGGGGATCAATTCATTGGTGTGCAACACAGCTCTCTATATAGCTGGATGTCTAATATTCTTGGCCCTGGTTTACTTTTATTGTGAAGTCCAAAAACATGCCCCAACAAAATTGAAATACTATATAGAAAATATCATTCCTATTGAGAAGCATGAGTGCAAAATAAACAGGCCCTAAAATAGCATGTAAGCACTGGGTTCGTGTGTGTGTGTGTGTGAGTGTGTGAGGGAGGGGAGGGAAGAGGGAGAAAGAAGAAGAATGGAATGGGTTGTGGAGAACAGCTAGAAGAAACCTATTAATCATTCTGAGACCCATTTCTAAAGAGGGAAAAGTTGAGAATGCTTATTAAAAGCCCCCAGCCTTGACAAACTTTCTCTCCTATCAATCTCCAGATTTGGTTAGTACCTCAGGCTTCCAAAAAAAAAAAACAAAACAAAACAAAAGAAAAAGAAAAGACATTTGTTCCACCAGCCTCTCCAACTGCACCAAAGGGGGAAATTACCCTTTGACCCCTAAAGTCATTTACTAATGACCTGCAGCATCAGATTGGATGGCTTTTCTCATTAGTGCATGACTACATTGCAAATGTTATTGCCAGGCAGCCGATTATAAAAGCATAAAGAGAAAGTAATTAGCACAATCATTTTACATAGAGTAAATTTTAGTGCAGCCAGTTTGTCAGAGATGCAATTTCATGGGATCACAGCCATGCATTAATGGAGTTATGGGAAACTGTTAATTTGTTATTTGAAATGAAGTCCTTATCTCTGGCCAGTTAGCTGCGTTAGTTAGTGCCTGATGCTAAGGAGGCCAAGGGCATGGGTTTGCCTCCGGTGCTGTCCAGTTTGACTTTGTAATGTTGCATAACTGCTGACTGGCACTCCCAGTTGGCCAGTTCATGAGGGAGACTGTACATTCCAAGTGGAATAATTTCCAGGGTTCCACGAGCATAGATGACTCAGGAAAATTTGCTGAGTATATTTAAATTCCAAATGCACATACAAAAAGGGCATTATGAGGGCTCCTTTTGGTGATGGAGCTTACTTTGGCTGTGGTGGTAGATATACAAATCCACCCATGTGATAAAATTCTATAGGGCTCAATACATGCACACACAAATGAGTACAAGTAACATTGAAAACCTGAATAAGATTGTAGGTTGTATCAAGGTCAGTACCTTGGTTGTGATATTGTAATATAGTTTTTGGTGAACTGTTACATTTAGTGGAAACTGATAAAAGGATACATGAGATCCCTCGGTATTATGGCTCACAACTACATGTGAATTGCCGATCATACCAATTAATTTTTTATTACAAATAAAAAAATGGACATATGGTTAGTGGTGGCTAAGTAGAATAAAACTTGCATTTCCAGGACAGCATATAATTCAAGAAAAATGGTTCAGGAAGAATTTCACTGGTATCTGAGCGCTATATCTTAGTGCTCCAGAAAAATTGGCCCTCTGATTTGGAAACCTATTACCTATTTTGTTTAAAAAAATAGAAACTAGATGTTCAAACTTGCCCTTCTCTAATCCTGTCAATTTGATTCACAGTAGATACCATCAGAGACTAACAGGTGAGTTCATTGTAAATTCCCGGTATTAAGATTTTCATGAAAAAAAGGAACTAGTAACTTTTTAGCTTCTTTTAAATATCAGTCATCCTAAATACAGAATCATATCAAAACCTCATCTGAGAATAAAGCTACTTTTCAATACAATCTTATGAGATAGTCAAATAAAATCTATCTGAGTGCCATATTTAGCCTTAGACTACAAGTTTTCCACCTGATAAATAAACACAGGCGACATTTGGGATCACTTTAGAATTGGCTATGAACTAAGCCTGTAGTGTTTCACTGTTAAAGAACTCTCAGAAGAAAATCAACAATCCCATGTCTACCATAGTTTTGATTCTCATTTCCCCAAGTCTGTGCCATGAGCATTTCTGTGAAGAAAGGGCTCCCTGAGGCTGGGCGTGGTGGCTCACGCCTGTAATCCCAGCACTTTGGGAGGCCGAGGTGGGTGGATCATGAGGTTAGGAGTTCGAGACCAGCCTGACTAACAGGGTGAAACCTCATCTCTACTAAAAATACAAAAATTAGCCAGTCCTGGTGGTGGCGCACCTGAAATCCCAGCTACTCAGGAGGCTAAGGCAGGAGAATTGCTTGAACCCAGGAGGCAGAGGTTGCAGTGAGCTGAGATAGTGCCGCTGTACTCCAGTCTGAGCGACAGAGCGAGACTCCGTCTCAAAAAAAAAAAAGAAAGGGCTCCCTAAACAATTATGTTAGAGGAACGCTGCATTCTATAGCCAACCATCCCTGCAGTGAGTTGAATGGTGTCCCCCCAAAATTCATGTCTACCTGGAACCTCAGAATGTGTTCTTTTTTGAAAATAAGATCTTAGGCTGGGCGCGGTGGCTCACACCTGTAATCCCAGCACTTTGGGAGGCCGAGGCAGGCAGATCACTGAAGGTCAGGTGTTCAAGACCAGCTGGGCCAACATGGTGAAACCCCATCTCTACTAAAAATACAAAAAAATTAGCCTGGCATGGTGGCAGGTGCCTGTAATCCTGGCTACTCAGGAGGCTGAGCCAGGAGAATCACTTGAATCTGGGAGGCGGAGGTTGCAATGAGCCAAGATCATGCCACTGCACTGCACCCTGGGCAACAGAGCAGGACTTCATCTCAAAATAAACAAACAAACAAACAAACAAATAAATAAATAAATAAATAAATAAATAACAGGTCTTTGCAGATATATGTAGTTAAGGTGAGGTCATTCCGGATTAGAGTGAGCCCTAAATCCAACAACTGGCATTCAGATAAGAGGAGGAGAGGGCACCCAGATATACACAGAGGGAAGAAGGGCAGGTAGGGATAGAGGCAAAGATTGGAGTGATGCAGCTACAAGCCAAGCAACACTAAGAATTATCAGCAGACACCAGAAACTGTTATACTTCTGGCCTCTTGAACTGTGAGAGAACAAATGGATGTTGATTTAAGCAAACCAATCGGTGATCACTTGTTATGGCAGCCATAGGAAATGAATGCGGCCTCCTGTCCAGAGATCTGCAGTGTATATTAGCATGTTGAAAGCTTTGAGAAGTTCTTAAGTACCCCTAATTTACTTAACCTTAGAAGCATTTTTCCCCATAAAGTACCCATTAGTCTCATGGAACAAATGTTTTAAATGCTGTTTTAGACAACTTCAAATTTCAATGTGTACATGAATCACTTGAAGATTTTATTAAAATGATGATTCTGATTCAGCAAGTCTCAGATGGAGCCTAAGATTCTGCATTCTAACAAATCCCCCAGTAATGTCGATGCTGCTGGTCCTTACACCATCCTTGCAGCAGCAGGTTTTGATTCTACACACCAGGAGGCAGGGCCCTAGAGTGGATACTCTTCCAGGGTCTTATCCAGTTGAAAGGATAATGGCTTAGCCATCGTGGTGGTTTGATTTTTGTTCCCAGCTCTTCACTTCCTATTGACAGGGAATTTCGCAGTGCTTCCCACAGTGAGTGGAGTCATTTCCCTGCCTCATTCATCTCGCCTGAACCACGTGACTTGCTTTACACCATGTAATATTTATGGATGAAGGATAACGTACAAGTACAATGATTTCCACCTCCCCCACCACGAGGAATATTAGTGGATGACAAGTTTTGTCCCCTTCAGATTGAGCCCCAGAATAAAGACATGTAAAGAAGACCTCAACCCAGTCAGTGATCTGGAACCCAGCCTGGCCCAGCCAAACCCAGCAGAGACCAGCCAAACCTTAGCCTACCTTTAGACGGATGAGAGGGAAGTAAATGCCTACTGGCGTAAACTATTGAGATTCTGAGTTTGTTGGTTGTACAGCAAAAACTAATCAACACACCATCTTGGTCTCCTATCCCCTTACCCATAACTATGAATGCAAAAATTTATCTATAAGCTGGAAAGTTATTGGCTGTCAACCATCTACCCAGTACCAAGAGGTAGAAGATATAATTTCTACTCAGAGAATTGACAGTCAAGCTCAGGAAAAAGTGATGTACGACTGAAAGAATAGATTGCAGGATAAAACTGTATAACATTGAGAGTAATTGAATTTAGGTGTAGTCTAAGTAGGCCGGAGTTGTCAGCGAACCTGACAACAATGGGCTCTGGGTAGGTAAGGAGAAGTAAAGCATTCATTCTGAGAGGAAGAGGATGTCCTCCGGAAACAGGGTTCTAACAGAGTAGAATGCCACAAGCTAACAAAGTATTGATTGCAAAATTCAAGCCACCTATTTTTGTCCATTATGGGAAAGCTCACATGCATTATTACACTGTGGCAGGCCATTTGTGACCATTTGGAGGAGAAAAAACATTCTACTTGTGCATTATTTATTCCTGGCACAGTAACAATTGAGGCACAATGAGGAGCCGCCAGTGGCCGGCTTTCAGTGGCCATGACAAAGCGAAGGCACTAAGGCCAGTGGGCTGCAGGCAGGAGCCAGCATGCATTATTTGCCCAGCGGAACTGACAGAGGCTAAGAAATATTGGAGCAGCAGAAAAAGTGCTTTGCACCAAATTACTTTTTATTCCTCACTTAATAAAAACTTCTTGGGTTGTCTTCAGTTATTGCGGCTGGGTTCATGATTCATAGATCATAAATGTATTCATAGAGCAATTCTGATGATGATGTGCTGGGGATTAGGGGAACTTCGGAGGGAGGAGTGAGCAGGAGCAGAGTGACGAATGCTCAGCCCCAGGGGTCTACTCACCTAAAGGAGCCATTTCAAAGAGAAGACGTTGCAACAACAGTCCACAGGGAAACCAGGAAATGGAATCCATGCCCAGGGGTTCCTGTAACAACAAGGATTATAATTGTCTTAAAGATAAAAGAGTTTAATAAATGTTTAGTTCCTACATACTTATTTTATAAGTTGAGAAACTGAGGCTCAAAAACATGATTTGCCCAAATTAATCAGTGTGGATCCAAAACAAAAATCTCAAACTCAGAACTCCCTGGCCGTTGTCTTCCCACTTGTAGCAGGAGGCCTCAGAACAGCGGAGGCCCAGCCCCGTCAGGGGATCTGTAGTGCCTGCTCCCAGGCGTGATCTCTGTCCAAGGATCTTGGAGACAGCTCATCCTGGGGAAGAGGAAGTACAGGACACACAGAAGCCCAGCCATGGCCAAAGGAAAGCAGAGAGTGAAAGTGCAGCAGGGCCTGTGCTGCTCAGATTGTCCTCTGGTCTCACTTAATGCCTTCTCCTCGCCACAGCTGGACCAGAATTGTCAGAATCTAGAGAAAGAAGACGTTTTACCAAAAATGTAACAGTTCATATTTATTGAATACTTATTAAAAATATTTTATTTTATTTGAAGTTCTGGGATACATGAGCAGGACATGCAGGTTTGTTACACAGGTAAACGTGTGCCATGGGGCTTTGCCGCACCTGTCAACACATCACCTGGGTATTAAGCCCCACATGCATGAGCTGTTTATCCTGATGCTCTCCCTCCCCCACCCCACTGACAGGCCCCAGGGTGTGTTGTTCCCCTCCCTGTGTCTATGTGTTCTCATTGTTCACCTCCCACTTATAAGTGAGACCATGTGCACAAATTTCCATTCACTATTCACTTCTATGACTAGATCCATCTGCTTTTATTGCTCTCATTTCTCCCCTTTCTTTGCTGTGGAGATCAATATAACATTTTTTGCTAAGATTTCGTCTTTCTTTTCATTTCGCTTCTAGGTCTTACCAGACTCTGTCCAGTCTCAAATTCTAAGAGATAAGATAATCTTTCCCTCTGAGGTCAAAGGGTGGAGCCCTCTTTATTTTCTGTTCCTGTGTTAGTTTGCTGAGGATAATGGCTTCCAGTTCCATCCATGTCCCTGCAAAGGACATGATCTCATTCCTTTCTATGGCTGCATAGTATTCTATGGTGTATATGTATCATATTTTCTTTATCCAGTCTATCATTGATGGACATTTGGGTTGATTCCATGTCTTTGCTATTGTCAATATGCTATTGTCAAGTGCTGCAATGAACATACTCTTGCACGTATCTTTATACTATATTGAATACTGAAGTGGTGTCATTTGTCTGGGGTAAATACCCAGGGTTTGTCATCTCACACCAAGGAAATCTAGTATGCAGACACATAAGAAGTGGGTTTAGGAGCAGAGGTTTAATAGGCAAAAGAAAGAGAAAGAAGGCTAGCTCTCTCTCCTGTGAGAGACAGGAGCACCCAAGTGGGACTTCTGGTCCTGTGGTGAAGTGCAGGGAGTTTTGTAGACTGGTTTGAGATGGCAGTGTCTGATTTACATAGGGAGCAAAGATTGGTTGAACCAGGTGTGACATTTACATAGCACAGGAGGAAGCTGGCTGCCCCACCCTAGTCTTTTATTATGCAAGTGGGATATCTATTTGGCCTGCGCCATGTTGCTTGCTCCTTACTGTACATGTGGTTGACAAAGAAAAGGGAAGATGGAGCCACCATTTTGAACATGCCTAGTCCCCAGGTAGTCCCTTTCCTATTGACACAGCTGCCAGCATTCACCTGTGCAAGCTTCTAGCTTGCCTTTCTATGTCTGCAGCTCAATTTCACAGGCTGCTCTTTGTTGGAAAAGAAATGATTTGGGGGATGCTTTTTATTAAAAGGGGAACCTTACTGAGGACTTTCTTACCCTCACTATCCACCTAAATAACTTCTTTTTAACTCCTGTATCAATACTTTACATGAATTATCTCCTTCAACTTCACCAAAGCCCATCTTACAGATGAGGAAACTGAAACTTGAAGATGTTAAGGAGCTTGCTCAGAGTCTTGATGCATATATATGGTGGAGATAGGGCTTGAAGGTGAACTTTTTACTCCAGGGCTCTTGCACATAACCTCTATTGCAAGTCGCTTTACCACCAAAGCAATCTCTGTGCTAACAGGGTGAAATGTATTCATGCAAACACGGCCACAAATATTCTTCTCCCTCCAGCCCACCTGAGAGTATTCTATCATAGCCAAAACCATTCCCTTGCTCCACCCTTTGCCCTGAGAGGGAAAGATTATCTTATCTCTTAGAGTTTGAGACTGGACAGAGTCTGGTAAGACCTAGAGGAGGAATGAAAGGAAAGACCATGTCTTAGCACAGAATGTTATGTCAATCTCCACAGCAAAGAAAGGGGAGAAATGAGAGCAATAAAGGCAGATGGATCGAAGTGAACAGCGAATGAGAAGCTCCAGGCAGTGTGAGATGCAAGAGAACTGAGGAGAGGAAAGTGGATATGAGAAGTGCTCCTGGGGATTAATGTTCTTCAGTAGATAAAAATAAAAAATAGAGTTGCTTTCATATTACTGTGTGGTTATGAAATTGTACTTCAGGAAATGTGACACTATTCTAGAGCTAATAACAACGTGAATGTCCCACGATTTTGAGACCAAAGTGTACAATTTCAGCAGGTTCATATCTGTGAAGAAACAGGGAACAGAAAGCATCCCGTGTGTAAACTTGTTATACATATACTGGGGCTAGGAAAAGTTTCCATAGGCCCAGCAGGTCTCATGTAACCACCCAGTGGGTTCTCCTCACCTGCTACCTAGACAGAGCTGATTTATCAAGACAAGCAAATTTCAATAGAGAGTTAATTTACACAGAGCCCACTGTACAGGAGACTGAAGTCTTATTATTGGCCAAATTAGCCTCTCCAAAGACTCAAGGATTGGGGTTTTTAAGGAAAATTTGGTGGGTAGGGAGCCAGTGAATAAGGAATGCTGATTGGCTAGGTTGGAGATGGAATCATGGGGAGTGGAAGCTGTCTTCTTATGCTGAGTCAGTTCTTGGGTGGGGGCCTCAAGACCAGAGAAGCCAGTTTATCAATCTGGGTGGTGCCGGCTGATCCATCAAGTGCAGGGTTTGCAAAATATCTCAAGCACTGAGCTTAGGTTTTACAATAGTGATGTTATCCCCAGGAGCAACTGGGGGAGGGTCATAATCTTGCAGCTTCCAGCAGCATGACAACTAAACCATAATTTATAAACTTGTGGCTAACTGGCTAATCCTACAAAGGCAGTCTAGTCCCCAGACAGGAAGGAGTTCATTTTGGGAAATGGCTGTTATCGTCTTGGTTTCAAACTATAAACAAAGTTCCTCCAAAAGTTAGTTCAGCCTATGCCCAGGAACGAACAAGGAGAGCTGAGAGGTTAGAAGCAAGATGGAGTTGGTTAAGTCAGATCTTTTTCACTGTCATAATTTTCTCAGTTATAATTTTTGCAAAGGCAGTTTCAATCATAGCAGAGGCCACCAACCCAGCAAAGGACAGAAGGGCTCTTGTGGAATCCTTCTGCAAGTAAGCAATCTCCAAGCCCAACATCTGAAGCAAGACAGGAGAAAATGACAGATGACAAAAGGCCACAGAGAACACTTTTCCAAACACACAGACAGCACCCTTTGAGGACTTCTTGAACTACCCATAAGATTTGAGGAGTAGTATATTGGCAGCAATTCTAGTGGGGCAGAGAAATGCTGTTTTGTTCTATTTTCATGATCTCGTGAACTAAAAATAAAATTTTAAGCCCCCCAACTGACTAAACAGACCGTTGTCTGGCCAAGGCAACCCCAGAGTAAACTTGAAAAGGAGTTCTCAGTCATGACAGGATCAGGAGTCAGGTGCATGTCACTGTACCTACTACTTCACTAACCATGATTGGGTTTTCTTCCCTAAGGAAGAAAACCAGTCCTTTCAAAGGACTCCACCACTGATATCAACCAACCGCCTGATGCTACCCCTCCTTTTCTGCCTGATAAGAGACCACCTACCACAGAGTGGCTCTGGCCAGTCTATGCAGAACATGCAGTGAGGGTTTTCATGTCGCCTCCTTCCTCTTTTGACATCAGATGGCAGAAAACTCTACCCTCTCATTATGCTAACTCTGCTGTTTTTTGTACCTGATGCTCAGGAAAGGGCATGAAGCTCAATTGCACATGTGCGTATTTCTCCTCTCATAAATATTCATGAATCCTCCTATAGCTTATTAATACTTATATTTGACCACCAGGTTCCCTTTGTCCCTCCCTCAAAGCATCTGTTTCCAGCTTCTGACCAGAGGCTACACTTCCCATCTTGTCAGAATGTCCACCTGCAGGCTGCAACCCTTTATAAGAAATAAAGCCAGGCCAGGCACAGTGGCTCACGCCTGTAATCCCAACACTTTGGGAGGTCAAGGTGGGTAGATCACGAAGTCAGGAGTTCAAGAACAGCCTGGCCAAGATGGTGAAACCCCGTCTCTACTAAAAATACAAAAATTAGCCGGGTAGGGTGGTGGGCATCTGTAATCCCAGCTACTTGGGAGGCTGAGGCAGGAGAATCGCTTGAACCCAGGAGGCAGCTGTTGCAGTCAGCCGAGATCACACCACCGCACTTTAGCCTGGGCAACAAGAGCGAGACTCCATCTCAGGGAAAAAAAAAAAAAAAAAAAAAGCTGTCCTTTCCAAATTTAGAAACCTCATGATTGTTCAGTTGACAATTCTAATATAGCCCTAATTTGGAGAAACCTGAAAGAGCATGAATCATATAGTCTATCTCTATTGAAAATTTAGAAAAATAGAAACTAGAAATTGTTAATATACATACAATGGAATGTCATTCAGTCTTTAAAAAGAAGGAGATCTTGCCATTTTCAACAACATAGGTGAACCTGGAGTACACTGTGCTAAGTGAAATAAGCCAGACACAGAAAGGAAAATTCCGCATTATTTCACTTATATGTGGAATCTAAAAACAAGTGAAATTCATAGAAGCAGAGAGTAGAATGGTGGCTACCAGGGCTAAGGAGGTGGGCGAAATGGGGAGACGTTGTTCAATGGGCATAATCTGCATTTATGCAATATGAATAAGTTCTGTAGATCTAATGTACAGCATGGGGGCTATAGGTAATAATACTGTAACATGGACTTGAACTTTTCTAAGAGAGTGGATCTTAAGTGTTCTCCCCACACACACAAAAAGAGGTAACTATGTGAAGGGATAGATATGTTATTAGCTTGACTGTCATAACCAGTTCACTGAGTCAAAGTATATCGAAACATCACACTGTATTCTTTAGGTTACACAATTTCAGTAAAATATAAATTGGTAATACAATTAGATGACATACGTTAACCTGAAGGACATATAGCAAGACAGATCTGCCCTGTACTTTAGAAAGGGGAGTGGAAATCCTCATCCTAGCAAGGGGAGTGGAGGTTTCTGTCTGGGTTTTGAAACGACCGTGAGTACTGAGATATGGGTTTAGGAGATGGCAGGAAAGTCATGAGGGCTATGAGGAAGCACTCAGAGAAGATGGGAGCAAGGGGCCTAACCCTCAGTGCACAACTTTTCAGCTGCTTAGCAACCCCTGCCTGCAGATTAAGCAGTGGGTCTTTCAGAGCTATTTGTTGTAAGTAACAAGATTGTATTTGAGTTACCAAAGAGCTGCTCTACCTTTCAGAGGTGACAAGCTGACCACCAAAGGCAGTCAGTCACCAAGGTTTATTAGGGTTGGACCATGAGCTGCCCTGCAGGGAGTTCGAAAGGAATAGAACCTAGCTCCAAGCAATCCCTGAAGAGTTAACCATCCAGGCAACATGTACTATGTGTACAAGTGAAGATATGTATATACACACACGCACACAGATATATATATACACACATATATATGAACACATAATTTAAAATACACTGAGAGGTATAGATCTCTCCGTATAAATACACTGAGGGGTATACTCCTCTCAGTGTATTTTAAATTATGTGTTCTTTAAATATACCGAATTATCTCAATCTTTTGTTTGTAAGTATATGTGTGATCATGTCGCATTTTAATGTAAAGAAACTCAATTTCTTTTGTCCTGCAGAGGAACACCCAAGGCAAAGGAAGAATAAGTAGTTAACCAGCACCCTGGGGTCAGAGTGTAACAAAATATTTTGTGACCCAATCAGGCTATTATATCCTAAGATCACAACTATGCAGATGTTCACTATAGAAAAATGATTCATTTCAGTGCAAATACAAAGCATTTGGAAGAGAAAAGCTGATATGCCAGGCCCCTGGCATCACAACACAGGGAATCAAGGCGATACGAAGTGTATGCTCTCCAACCAAGCCTTAGTGACAAGGAAGGCCCTCGAGACTCTAGAAATAAAATGACGTCTAAATAAAGGGAACTCCAGGCTGGATTCAAAGAGATAGAGTCTGTATATTGAGTTGGTTTCAAAACAGAGCACAGGAATAATGCTATGAGAGTCTTATATTAGTCTGTTTTCACACTGCTATAAAGATACTACCCAAGACTAGGTAATTTACTAAGGAAAGAGGTTTAATAGTCTCACAGTTTCACATGACTGGGAAGGCCTCAGGAAACATAACTATGGCGGAAGGGGAAGCTGGCACCTTCTTCACAAGGGGGTAGGAGAGACAGAGGAAGAAGCAAAAGGGGAAGAGCCCCTTATAAAACCATCAGATCTCGTGAGAACTCATTCACTACCATGAGAACAGCATGGGGGAAACCATCCCCATGATCCAATCACCTCTCACTGGGTCTCTCCCTTGACACATGGGAATTACAATTTGAGATGAGATTTGGGTGGGGACACAAAGCCAAACTATATCAAGTCTCTAGTCCATGTTTTTGCCCTGGGAATGATGACTGTTCGTGTGGTGTAATATGAAGAATGAGGACCCTGATCACAGCTGGCACCTCTAGCATGGGATCATCCTTTCTCTACCACTGAACTGAGGAGAAGGCACGACAGGCTGACTGGCCAGGTGGAGCCACAGAGAATCACACCCACAAACATGTGGGCAGCTGGAAGTGTGGGCTGCTCAGACGTTAGTGTCTGTACACTTGGGGGTGGAAGGCAGATGTACGTGCCACCTGGAACAGTGTTAGCTCCATTCATCCAGGATCCTAGAAGAAAGGGAAACATGGCATGCTAAACTATAAACACCCCCATTTACTAACCTGGGCTGTCAGGATTCTAGCTGGTTTTAATTTAATCTAAGGAAGTAAAAGAGAAGTGGAGGGACATGTACCCAGAATGCTGTGGGACAATTAATTTTCCACATGCATGATGCAGGCTGATCCCCTAGCCACCATCCACCTAACCAGGGCTACATCTGCTGTTCTATTCAGGTTCTTCAAGATGACATGAACACATTTGTTTATCAAGTGTGGGTGTATATTTTACTTTTAAATAAAAACATGCCTGGGAAACACCAATTAGCATCACAAGGAGTCCCAGACAAAGAATCAGTGAAAGACACTCACTATTCATTTTTAAGTGGTGTCAATCCAGTGCGTTGAGAAAGGCAAATACTCCTTTTAGGGATACAGAAGGATTTAGGGATGGAATGATAAGATGGGAATTATATTAAGATATGGAAGAAGAAAGAAAAAATGAAACAAGTTTGACAATATGTTGACTATTGTTGAATCTCGGAGGTGATGAGTGTAGAGGGGTTCATTATACTTTTGCAAATATTCAAAAATTTACATAATAAAATATTTGTTAAAACAATGTGAAAAAAAGTAGAGTCAATTGGATTTCCAGTATTGTCTGCATACTTTACAGGCGTGAAAGCTAGTCGGAACAGTATGGGATTAGTTATCAATGGCTGGAATCCTATATCTTCACATATATCATATCTTATTATTATTATTATTATTATTATTATTTTGAAATGGAGTCTTGCTCCGTCTCCCACGTTGGAGTGCAGTGGCACGATCTCAGCTCACTGCAACCTCCACCTCTGGGTTCAAGCAATTCTCCTGCCTCAGTCTCCTGAGTAGCTAGGATTACAGGCACCTGCCACCACGCCCGGCTAATTTTCGTATTTTTTAGTAGAGACAGGCTTTCGCCATGTTGGCCAGGCTGGTCTTGCACTCCTGACCTCAGGTGATCTGCCTGCCTCAGTCTCCCAAAGTGCTGGGGTAACAGGCGTGAGCCACCGCACCTGACCCATATCTAATTACTTAACATGTTAAATTTGTGTTTTGAATTCAGATGCAGAGGGATGAGTTAATCATAGTCCCTGCTTGATGGCACATTATCAACAATCTACATGAGGCTTCTCGCATGGTCTATTTATGTACTTATTCCCTCTGATTCCTCTAAATAGAAAACCCTTCTCACTTGTTCATGTGAAGTCCTTGTATGTGTTCTTGAAAAATTACACATTTTATTTATGTGTTTGTATTATAAATACATTCTGTCCTGAAAATATCAGATTGAATTATTATGGATGAAGTTATTATTTCTTAAACTTATCAATTACTGATAAAGATATATTCCATGTCTGTAAATGAAATTGCAAAGAAATGGCGACAAATATGTAAAACATGCAGCAGTTTGGCATAGGAAAATAGATCTCAGTGGCTGAAGCATTATTTTAATATATTTTTCTCATTAATAGTGATGATAAAAACATATTCAGTACTACTTTTTTTCCAAATTCTACAGAAAATATACAGTTTAATTTGTTTTATGACACTTAGATCAAATGTTTTTCTTTTTGTTTGATTGTTCTTTGAGACAGGGTCTCACACTGTCACTCAGGCTGCAGTGCAGTGGTGTGATCACAGCTTACTGAAGCTTCAACTTCTCCAAGCTTAGGTCATTCTCCCACCTCAGCCTCCCAAGTAGCTGGGACCACAGGTGCAAGCCACCATGCCCAGCTAATTTTTTTATTTTTTGTAGAGACGGTGTCTCACTATGTTGCCCAGGCTGGTCTCGAACTCCTGGGCTCGAGTGATCCACCCACCTCAGTCTCCCAAAGTCTTGTGATTACAGGCATGAGCCTGACAACCTGTATATTCTTTGGCCTGTATATGATGTTAGTCCAGCTGCCAATTACACTACAAGCTACTTACATGGGATTTTTCATCACATATGCAATCAAACTTTCAAATGAAAAGTGGCACATACCCAGCAGGTGTCTCTTAAATATGGGGGAATGGGAGTACTATGAGATAATACAGTCAAGATGAAGACTATACTAATTCTTGGCCATCACTGAGAATAAGAAAAAACGTGACTTGCAATAATTCCTATTATGAAAAAGATGGAGAATAGAATTAACAACACCTGCAGGTTAATGTCCTGAGTAGCTAGAATGAACATTGGCAGTGATGTTTGTGGTTGTTTATAAGTAAATCCTTGTTTACCATATTTACTTTGTCTAGAAATATTTACTGGGAATAGTGCATTATAGCAAAAGGACAAGACTTTATTTTATCTAATTCACTGAAATGCATCTCCTCCTTCCTTTTGTCTAATTCACTGAAATACATCTCTTTCCTTTCCTTTAATTCTTATAAAAAAGTTAATTTTGTTTTAAGTGTTTTTTAATTACTACTTCTTTCAAGAAACTAAGCATCATGTAAATTAGGAGACAGGTGCACTATACAAACCGCTGAAATATGCAAGCCATACTTAACTTATAAATGGAGTGTATTTTCTAAGTATCTTAATAAGTCAGATGTTGAGAATTCTGTGTATTTTTTCACATGAAGATATGTTACATAGAATGATCAGTTTTCTAGATTCAACAAAAATTTCTCTACCTTGTTAACATTGATAAAATTATGTTCTTAAAGAAATTGTTCTCAAAGTATGGTCCAAAGACCCCAGGAAACCACCAAGACACTTTCAAGGGGTCCTCAAGGTCAAAACTACGTTCACAATCATCCTGTGATTCTATTTACCTTTTCATTACACCGACATCGCACCGATGGTCCAACAGCAATGGTAGATAAAAACTACTGATTCCTTAGCCCTAATCGATATGATAATGCTGTACTAATCATCTTCAGATTCTTCCCCAGCACTCACTCACATTAAAGAAAAGTGTCCGTTTCACTTAAGAACGTCCATGATGAAGCAGTAAACATTTCATTAAACCGCAACTTTGGATACACATCTTTTAAATATTCTGTATAATAAAATAGGAAATACACACACAGTACTTCTGCTATATGCAAAAGACAATAGTTGTCTACAGAAAAAAAAAAAAAAAAAAAAAAACCCATGTGTATTGCTCCAGTTGCAAGCTGAACTAGCCACTTTTTTCATGGAATACCTGTTTTTTGAAAGAATCGTGGAAAACTATGATTAGCCAGATGTGGATATGTAGTAGACATTTTCTCAAAAAACGAATTAAGTGATCCTTACACTTCCAAAAAAACTGACATCTTTGTTGCCAATAATTAAATTTCATCTTTCAAATAAAAATTAGAATTTTGAAAATTTTCTACCACCATAAGCTTGATGTCTTCCTGACATTTAAATGCTGATATGGTTTCAGAATTCACATGGCAACTAATCTTTAAGAATGATCACTTATAGAATTTTAGTATAATATCAAAGAAGAATATTCATAATTATATGAAGAGACTATTAAAATATTTCTCCTTTTCCAACTACGTATCTGTGCAAGGTCAGATTTATTTATATAATTCAACCAAATGAACATACTTGAACAGATTGAACGCAGAAGCAGAAATGAGAATACAACTGTGTTCTGTTAAACCAGATATTAAAGAGATTTATACAAAAGTAAATTAATGCCATTCTTTTTGCGACTTTTTTGCTTTAGAAAATATATTAACAGTTACTTAGTATAGTTACTTTTTATTTTAAAATATTATGCTGCATGTAATGAGCTTAGTGTTATTTTAAGTGAATTAATAAATATGTGTTTTATTGCATTTTAGCTTCTAATACAGTAAATTTCGTATAGCCTTTAGTGTCCTTAATAGTTTTTAAGAGTGTAAAGGGTGCCTTCCCATGTTTATTCCAGCACTATAGCCAAGACATGGAATGAACCTAAGTGCTCATCGGTGGATAAATGGATACAGAAAATACAGTATATGTACACAATGGAATTCTATTCAGACTTAAGAAATAAGGAAATCCTGTCATTGGCAGCAACATGGATAAACCTAGAGGACTTTATGCTAATATTTTATTTTATTTCATTTCACTTCATTTCATTTTCAGGACAAGGTCTCACTCTGTCCCCCAGGCTGGAATGCAATGGCACAATTACAGCACGCTCGAACTCCTAGGGCTCAAGCAGTCTTCCCACCTCAGGCTCTCAAGTAGCTGGGACTACAGGCTTGTGCCACTATGCTGGGCTATTTTTTCTATTTTTAGTAGAGATGAGTTTTCGCTGTGTTGCTGGTCTTGAACAGCCAGTTAGACTGGTCTTGAACTCCTGAGCTCAAGTGATCCTCCCACCTCGGCCTCCCAAATGCTGGGATTACAGACATGAGCCATCATGCCCAGCCCATTGTGAAATCTTGAAAAGTCAAATTCATAAAAGCAGAGAATAGAGTGGTGGCTACCAGGGCTACATGGAGTGGGAGAGTGCTGTGGGTATATATTGTATACTTGGAAATTGCTAAGAGATTTTAAATGTTCTCATCACAAAAGATGATAAATATAAAAGGTAACACGACATATGATAATTAGCTAGATTCTAAAATTTTACAATGTGTGCATACTTCAAAACATCACGCTGTGCACCATAAATTTTTATTTTGTCAATTTAAAAAAATATTTTTTAATCTAAAAAAGTAT
This sequence comes from Theropithecus gelada, assembly GCF_003255815.1. Taxonomy (NCBI): domain Eukaryota; kingdom Metazoa; phylum Chordata; class Mammalia; order Primates; family Cercopithecidae; genus Theropithecus; species Theropithecus gelada. The sequence goes on from NC_037680.1 coordinate 9,969,403, forward strand.
AAAGGGTTCCTGAGGTTAAAACATTTGAGAGCCACTGCTCCAGAGAAACAATATAAAGACCCCCTGAAAATACCAGAAGAAAAAGCTTCTTCTGTTCTACTCCAGAGATGTGTCCCCCTTCCATTCAACACAACTATGCTAGGAACCTTCAGTTCCACAGGGGAGAGGGCATGCAGCACAGCGGTATGAATGGGGGATGCTTCCACAGTCAGGAGGAAATTCCCAAAGCCTCTTATATAAATATGAATTAAAGGCGAAAGTTGAAAGTAGACTTAAAATTTCCGTAGGCATAAAAGACATCAGAAAATCAGGGCTTAGCTTCTGCACAGTTTCTTCCAAAGATTCTGGGTGGGACATATTGTCTCTTTAATTACAGATGGATATATCCCTAGCATCTAGTGCAGTGCCCAGCACACAGTAGCTTCCTAATATCTGTTTGTTTGGTGATGAATAGACAGACAGATGGCTGAATGGATGGGTAAATAAATGGATACATGGAAGAATAAATAGATGGATGGAGAGACATCCTGGAAGAGATAAAAGCCAAGAAGTAGAGGAGTTTTGGCAACTTGAGAACACGCACAATATTCAGCATAACCACTAGAATCAACTAGAAACGTATGCATTAAAAAGGCAAATAACCTTACAAAGATGCAAATGAGGATGTGTTAATATGCATATGGATTTTAGTGCTTATGAATAAATACAGTACCTAAATGCTGGGAGGTAGGGTCAAAAGAAACGAAGAACGAAATAAAGTGAAGCGATTTAAAGAAGGTTTCCTGGGAGTATTGAGATTTTGAGTTGGGTTGAACTTGGACATGGATTGGTGGAGATAAAATGGCAGAGCACTCCAAGGGGAAGAAAACACATGATCCCACCTGTACCGATGATGTCAGTCATTCTCCGACACTGCCTTGAGTAGAGAGATCACGCAGGGATGTGGGAGGTGTGAACTCAAAAGAGGAAGAACCTTGTTTATCTTGCCTCTAGAGAAAACTAGACTTTCCTGAATGCGACTCTCTTTTAACATACTCCAACTTCAGAGGCATCCACAATTGTAAAAGGTTGAATGTATCTACCCTCTTACTCTCTTCTACTCCCAGTACTAGAATGGTAAAAAGACCTCCTGAAAGAAGCAAACATTATTACACAGTTAGAGAGCCTTTTGTTCTTAATGGCATTTCATCAATGAGGATATCTGATTTTTTTAAATTCAATTCAGATCAAGTCAACATGCATTTGCTGATACCTGCTGTACACTAGGAACCATTCTGAGCACTAGAATAAACAAAGATGAATATATGATGGTCCCTGCCTTGAAGAAGCTCACAGTCCTATAGAGAATGCAAACATTTGAATTAGTGAAATACCACGTGTTGAGTGCTGCAGTGGACCCATGGAACAGTGTGCCCTTTCAGAACAATGTTCCCCCAAAATGTAGCTTTCTGCTTATTCTTCATAAATCTTTCATCTTTCTTAATCCTTGTTAGAGTCAGTCTGGAAAAGCCTACAGAAAAACTATGTCACAAGTAATCTCAATTAAGAATATCTACTTATTAGATAATAGGCTGCGCCAGTAAAATGCCATCCTGAGAAACTGGGAGCAAATGAGCCCTGAGCATTCAAGCTTGGAGCTGTTGCTAGGAGCAGTCAAACAAGGAAGAGACAGCTTGGCATTTTTGTCATTGCACCTGGCGTGAGAGAATACCACTCTCTTTCCCCACCCCAGCAATCATGTAAAATAATACCTCTGCTTAACTCTGGAAGAAAGCATCTGCTATGGCTAAGATAGCTCTGGAATACCAGACCTCCATATCCCAACCCAGCATGGGATCTGATGAGACCCGAGGACCAGTCACTAAAGCTCAGCGTGGCTAGGGCACTTGGGAGTGAAGCTATAACTTATCCAGTGTGTCTTCTCTGTATGTGAGCTAAGGGAGAAATGCCCCTCAAACAAGACACAGAAAATGAAGGAGGGGGTCTAGCCAGGGCAGCAACTTTGAAACAGGCGAAAATCAAGATTCTCCTTGCGGCAAAGAGCACAGCTGATACAATTCAATTCTAATCCAGAAGACAACCATCAGTCAAGAAAGCACAATTACTTGCTGAATTACAGGAGTATGCCAAGACAGCAGGGATACAACTGAGGACAAAACAGATGCAGGTGTTACCCTTATGGACTTAAAATATTTAACAGGTAAATGTTAAAAGTGTAATTACAAGTACGGTGAATACAGGGAAATACAAGGGGCTATCATAGCATGTATAAGGGCCTTAGCCTAGTTTGGGGGGATCAAGGAAGACTTGCCTAAGGAGGTAATATTTAAACTAAGATGAAGGTTGAATAGGCATTTACTAAAGAGGAAGTGTTGACTACCTGACCATCATAGAAACCAGACCCAGCCTGAGAGAACGAGGCCAGAACTGGAGCTTCACAAAAGGAGAGAATCCGTTTTAACCATGGACCTACTGATACTCTTCATCTTCACTGAACCTCTAGAAACTGGTCAGGGATGAAAGTTCGGCTTTCAGGGCTGAGATCCAGGGAGCTTTGAGGAGGCACCTGAGGAGTCTTGTCAGAGAGGGAGGCTCAGAGGCCCACAGGAAGCCAATCCCAGGAGAGTCTGAATGGACTTAGGAGATTCCACAGAGATTACAAGGCTGTCCATGGAGGAATGCAGAAGGATGGCATCTTTTATTTATTTATTTATTTATTTATTTATTTATTGAGATGGAGTTTCACTCTTGTTGACCAGGCTGGAGTACAGTGGCACAATCTAGGCATACCACAACCTCTGACCCCCAAGTTCAAGCCATTCTCCTGCCTCAGCCTCCTGAGTAGCTGCGATTACAGGTGCGCACCACCACACCCAGATGATTTTTTGTATTTTTAATAGAGTTGGGGTTTCACCATGTTGGCCAGGCTGGTCTCGAATTCCTGACCTCAGGTGTTCCACCAGTCTCGGCCTCCCAAAGTGCAGGGATTACAGGCGTGAGCCACTGCACCTGGCCGAGGGTATCTTTTTGAGCTTTAAAGTTCAATAGTTATGGCCTCTCCAAAAAAAAACAAGAAGCCGTCAGAAGTCAACTCAATAGAATACTATGTGTAGAAAAAATATGTACTTCATGGGAAGTTGTGATGATGGTTTTTTCTCTTGCTTTTACTTTTCTTAACCCCAGTAACCCGAAATTGGCCACACTTACACACACAAGAATATATCTTAATCAAAAATTAACTTCTGACCTATAGTAAAAAGTGGCAGAAATTAAAAAAATATATGTGTACTCAAATGCAATTAAATTTAAAATTGTGCTACTTTATTCTTCTCTCACACTTTATGTTTTAAAAATGTTTATGAGTCTGGAATAAAGCAAGATGGTGGCAAAGGAGAAGAAAGCTATTCCCAAATGTGGGATTTGTTCCTGCAGACCTAGTCTTCGTCCTTCACTGTCAGTCTAGTCGTTGCCCTGAAGGTGACTTTTCATGGACTGACTCAATGGGCTCTCTCACCTTCCAGTTTCCTGTTGTGAGGTGATGTACACAGGAGATTGGAAGGCAGGAAGGTGAGTTCCAGGCGTTTATTCTAAGAGTTGCTGGAATAACCAGCAACATTCTAAGAATGAATGCTGGAACTCAGCTACATTCTTCCCCCCCATGGCCATGGCACCTTGCAGGGTCGTTGCCCTACTAAACCCTCCCACCCTTTCCCACTCACCCCTCCAGGTCAAAGGTTGGTGCCAGCCCCGCACTGTGCTGGCTCAACATGACTGCACTGCCCCTGAGCAGGACCTCCTGAAACTGCCAGAACATTTATACAAAACAGTTCTTTCCTTAAACCCAGTTCCCTCATTTGAGTAGGCCAGAATCCTGGCTGAGACACCAGAGAGCTTTACACCAAACTTCTCAAGATTCTTGATAGAGAGAGATGGAGCACTGGGGTCAGAGACAGTCAAGAGAAGAGCAAGAAAATAGCAGCAAAAGCAGTTTCTTTGTCATTTCCTGAAGCTTCAGAGACTTCCCAGGGAGAAGAGGGTGAGGGCATAAGGCCAAGGGGGCAAAGATCAGATTCTTTAGACAAAATCATGAATGGAGGGAAAGGGCCAAAATAATAAAATTAACAAGAAAGCTGCCATTCCTTAATAACTTACTACATGCATAACATTATGTTTAACCATCTACTTGCATTATCTCATACGATTTCAAAAAGCCCATTTTCCAGGTAAGAAAAGTGGATGTAAGTAGATTACTTTGCTTGGTCATGGTGGAAAGAGCTGAATATAATGGCAGGTTGGTTTATGACAAGAGCCCAAGACCTTAACAGTACTGACACCACTACACCCACACTAAGACTCTGAGAAGCTCTAACAACTGCTGTGTGGTGAAAAGGAATAGGGCCTGGATGCTCTGGAAACCTTGTGCCAGCCCCAAGAATCTGCAGCTAGGTTTAAATACCAATCTGCTTAGATGATTACATCCTTGTTTGAATAGATGGCTTGTTATGGTTTAAACATTTGTGTCCCCTCCAGCATCCATGTTGAAACTGAATCTCCAATACAAGAGAATTAAGAAGTGGGGCCTTTAGCAGGTGATTAGGGCATGAGGGCTCCTCCCTCACGAATGGGATTAAGGCTCTAATAAAAGAGGCTGTGCTGAGCACTCGACTCTTTTTTGCTCTTTTATTTCTTGTCATGGGAGAACACAGCAACAAGCTGCCATCCTGGAAGGAGAGACTGGGCCCTCACCAGGTGCTGAGCCATCCAGTGCCTTGACCTTGGACTTCCCAGCCTCCAGAACTGCAAAAAAAGTAAATTTCTCTTTTGTATAAATTACACAGTTTTATGTATTTTGTTAAAGCAGTACGAACAGACTAAAATATAGTTTGTCACCATCTTATCTTTTGTTTCTTTTATCTTTTGTTAACTTTTGTTTTGCTTTCTTTTGTTTTAATCTTTCTGTTTTCCCATAACTTCTTTGTTCCCTAAACAACAAACAAAAACCAAAGTCATAACACAGCTTTATTATAATTGAAACAAAGGGGAAGGACTATTTCCACCATAGGCCAAGGAGTCTAGGTACCCTCAGAAACCCAAGAGACCCAATTCGGACATGGCAGCAAGAGAGGAATCCTATGAACACTCCTCTGTGAAAACGGGAAGACTTAAAAGCAGAAGTTTGGCAGAAACGTCAAAACTAGAAAACACAAGAAGAGAAGAATGCAAAGTTCATTTTTTCTTTTTTCTAACAGTATTGACTACATTATGTGTGGGGCCCAGCGAAAAATGAAAATGCAGGGTCCCTTGTTAAAATAATTATTATTAAGAATTTTAAGATGGCAACTGCAAAATATTAAACTAAATATAGGACCTTCTGAACTACAAGGCCCAATGTGATCGCACAGGTCACATGCCCAGGAAGTTGCTCCTATTCCTACAAAGATATTTCCTGTCAAAGTAAAATCGACTTTTTGTTAGCCATTTTTTTAAATAAGGGAGTTAGCAGATAAGACTGTAGAGAAAGCAGACCGGCATAGGCCAAAAATTACATGGCATACAGTAATGCCACCAAACTGTCATTGAGTATAAAAAGTAGCAGCCCAGAACACTGATTCAGGGACTCATGATGGTCAGCCATCCTTGAATCTAAAGTTTGCTGTCAGAGGAAGGACATTCCCAACTCACCCGCCAGGGCTTTTGCTGGAAACTCTTCTCTCCACTCATTAATCTCAGGGCCAACACAGCTGTGGTTTCCAGGAAACAACAGAGACCCTGATGCAGGGACATCCTCAGCAAACATTCATTTAAATAGATTACTGTTGTCTAAAAAGTCAATTAAGAAAAAAAGAACAATGGTAATCAACAAATTTGAGCACTTAGAACCTGCTTCAAATTTGCCTAAACGTTGATTAATTGCTATTAATTTTGCACAGTAAAGATCAAATTACCATTTGTTTCCATCTGCTCATAAAAAATTAGTTTAATCTCTAAATATTAATGAAAAGTGTTCATTTATAACTGAGGAACTTTTCAGCTTTCTAGCTATTACCGTCACTGATGTAAATTTATCAGGAGTGTGTCGGTAAAGTCAAATCACAGACCAATAGAAGTTCTTGCTAATTGGAAAATCAAATACCAGGCTTTGGCCAGAGCTCACTAATTTTCCCTAGTGCAGTCTGCATAGCTGAAGGAAGGGGGGTAGACCTTTCTCTTTGATTGTACAGTCAAATTAGACCATTTATTTTTAAATCACTCATTCTTTATAATAGGCATTTGTTGTTTTTTGATCCTTTCCATTTTTCCAGAGATAATAGTACCCCAACTTTCTTCTGAGGGACACACCTCTCTCCTCTCCCACTGTGTATAATTCTGGGGGTTTTATAAATCAAGATACCCACCTTCCCCCTAAAAAAAAAAAAAAAAGTGTGAGTAGTTGTCCTGAACTTGAATAATCAGGGGAGCTCTCCCAGGACTTTGAATCTTGATAGATGAAAAAATAATGTTTGAACCTCATCCATTACAGCAGTGAGATTCTGCAAAGACAACTGACTTGCTTCTGCCACGTGGAAACCCAAAGCTATCTGGTTCCTGCATTTCCAACCCTTTTCCTCCATATTTTCTAGCATTTCTTTGAGCTGTCAAGTATGCTTGCAGTAAATTACTTTCCTGACAAAGTTAGCCAGAGTATCTGATGCTTGCAACTAGAAATATACTGAACAACCCGACTCCAGCTTCCATTGTGTATTGAGGAATGTTTTGGTTCCCTAAGGGATAAGGGACCAACTGAAGATAAGCTCACAAAGTTCAGCATCTCATTGGAGAAAAAGTTCAAAGCACTTATAAATATGATAGAAGATTTGTCAATAGGCAATGTGTTCAAATTTATATAGTAGAATCTATGTTTATGGGTATATATTATAATAGAATACATACTAAGGAAAACCCAGCGAATCGAATGTTAAAGCATTATCAAAAAGAATGTGAGTGAGATTAAGGGGTGAAAAGGATTTAGTTTAACAAGATGAAGGGGATATCTACCAAATCAAATAAACTTAACAATTGCCAAACGTCATTTACAATAAGCATTACAGGATTACCTGGACACAAAGAAAAAATAAGTTTTGACATTGCAGAATTATGCCACTAAATCATTAGGACCCTAACAATCAATTTGTCTGTGGCACATCTGGTTAGCGCAAGTGATGCACTTTGGTTTTTATCCACAAAGGGTGTCCTGGGATGTGTTTGCTTTATATGAAATGTACGACTTACAAACAAAACACTTAGGGGAGACTTCTGTAGGAACAACTTAGCATTTCTCATCAGCATACAAATTTAGGTGGTTCAAAAACACCTACATTCAAAATCTATCCCCCTTCACTATGGAAATATGCATATAATCTCTATAAATTGCAATCACTATTTGAAATTTCAATAAAGCCCCTCAACATGCATTTTTAATGTAAAGAAAAATAACCAGGTATATTGCTATGGTTTTACAAGAGAACATAAAGACATCAACTTTGGGTAGCAATAATTTGTCTACTCCGTTCTAATGTCATCTGACCTCAACACAAATCTGTTTTAACGGACTTTGGCCCAAAACAGGCCTGCTCACTCTGCCTATATTCTAATGCCGTCTTCTTTCTTGGATGGTGATCCTACCAAACAGATCCAGTGCACTACTCTTGGCCTTAACTGGTTCTGGCATCCCTAGATTACATCCCTTCTCCCAAAGCTACGGTGCCAATGGTGTCAAAGCTAAGCCTACAAAGCTGTGATAGTCAGGACGTGGCTACCTCTCATTCAGAGGCAAGGAGATTAAGATACAGAGGGCCTTATGAAGTTCGTGGCCGATCAGCTTCGCACCCAGGGCAGCAGACACTTGGCTGCTAACAAAGATTGCCCAATTTTGTTTCTTGGACCCAGGGCAGGCTGACACTTCCTGGCTGCTTATATTGGGTAAAACCACATAACCAGTCCTGGCCAGTTAGTTCTACCCAGATGGGGTTTGTGTCACCTCTAGGCTGGAGCACGTAATTGCCAGTGAAACACGTAATTGCCAGTGAAACATGTAATTGCCAGTGAAACATGTAATTGCCAGTGAAACACCTTCCAGGGCTCTTTTTTCTTTGGTAGAGAAGACAGTAACACTCAATAGAATAGCTGTCAGAGGGAGGGGTCTAGAGTGAGGACATGGAGAGCACCACCAGCTGACCTGCCATGGATGTGGAGCATGGAGGAGATTCAGGAGGTTTCTGCAGCATAATGTCACCTATCTGCCACATATATGGTATTTAATGACAATGTCACCCCCAGTGCATTTTAAAGTGGTTCCTTCACAAAAGCAAGCCCTCTGTTTTGTCTAGTAGGTCTACAATTCAGTGGTCTAGCATGATCCAAACAACTGTCCGCTCTGCCTATACTGAGCTTTGAAGAGGCCACATTGATAAAATGTTGTTACGTTCTATCAGTCCCATGGGCCATGGAGGAAAAACTCCAAGGTATCCTTTTCTTCCAAGTTGGCTCAATTCCACAAATACGGTCAGAGCATTTACTATGTGCCTAATGCTGAGTTTATGAGGACTATAGACCCCATGGTGTTGTTACAGGAGTCTTATTTACAAAGTCACAACTTGTGAAAAGTAAAATAAGGACTCACAAATTTCCAATGAATATGGCCACCAAAGGTAATTGTTGATTTCGATAATAAGCAAGTGACCCCTGGGTAGGAAGGTTGGATAGGTAATGCCATACACAGGCTTGTGCTCCCTTCACTGCCAAGCACAGCACTGCTGGTGCATGAGGAGAAGGCACCTGTTCTTTGACTCCATCTTACCTCTGCTTATGGTTGGATGTGAAATGCTAAACTCATGAAGAGTTTTGGGCATAACACAAAAACGTTGCCAAAAGCTTATACCTCTAAACTGAACTAGACTTGTTACAATGACATGCATTGCAACGTCAAAATATCACCTAAAATCAGACACACACACACACACACACACACACACACACACACACTGAATTATTAAAGGATTTGGGATTAAGTTCTAAAGGGTGGTTAAAACATTATGAAAATGAGATTAATTGTGATCCAGAGACTAGGGAGGGCTTGAACTGAGGCTTGAAGGATGGGTAAAGTTTGAACTCACAGCGTTTAATAGACATCACTATGCTGCCTGTGAACATTTTTGGACCACTCTTCTTAGTTTCTCAGTATTCTCTCCCATCTAATTACCAAAAGATAAGCAACAAACTAGACCTTTATTTTAGAATACATCATTTCTCTATTCCTGAAAAAAGATATGAACTATATCTATGTCACACCCTATTAAGTGACCTTGGACAACACTCGGAACTTCTTGAGCATCAGTTTTCTAGCTTATGAAATGTAGGACTGGGATTAGACAATCTCTGCATTCCCTAAAAGTGTGGCAATTCTCTGACAACTATACGCTATGATCTTATAGCCATCTATTTTCTGTAAATTTGCCACACACACACAAAAAAACAACATTCATTACCACTGACATGCTATTCATCCTTCTTCAGGCCAAATAAAGAAAGAGCGAATAAAAAGCAACAACCACATTTAAATGAAAGAGTTATCAGTCATTCTTGTATATTGCAGCTGCTCGAGAAGCCATAGGGCAAAGGCATTTATATGGAAGATAAGCTCATTGTGTTGAACAAATTAATGCTGGATTGTGAATTAAATGGCGTGTCTTCGGACAGCTAATTAGCTTTGTGCTGCTCAATTAAGTTTTGAAAGGACATGTTGTGTTTCTTGATGGAATACAAAATATACTTCAAGGCTATTGCTGCTCTGGATAATTTCAATTTCAAACCCAGTGGAAATGAGCAAGAAAGAAGCAAGGGCTTTGTAAACCCCAAACAATTTAGACTGCCCCAAGAGCTTAAATTTTCAACCATGAACAACACAACAACCCATTTTCTTTTTAACCACATCTGGAAATCTCCACAAGCTGACAAAACATGAAATAAACATGAAATTAACTATAACTTTATTTTTCATAGCATCATTGACGTTGTGAGCAAATATTAGAAAAATAAGGATGAATGCTAAATTAAAATACTCTTCTCCATATACTATTGTTCTATAAGATGACATCACAAACATCCCTTCTTCTATAAAATGAGAGAGTAGGTGTTGCTGGTGGAAAGTGTTTAGACTTTGGAATAAAAGAATGTTAAACAGAACTCATTTCAGATTTTAACTTTGATTCTGACCCTGGGAAAGTCACTTAACCTCTTTGTCTGGATTTCCTCACCAACAAAATGGAGTTGTAATTCTTATCTTGTAGGGTTATTATGAAGACCCCCATAGTCCAAGTGTGGTGCCAGCCCCAGCTAAATTCTGTATCTCTTCGCTTCCTTCCTCTGTCCAGATTGGTTGTGAACTGACCTAAGCCCATGTGTAAGTTGTTTGTTAAACACAGGGAGCCTCCAGTGATTAGCAGTAGATCTGCTCCTGCAGATGGATTGCCACCAGATGCTTTGCTATAATTTTCTTAAGTTTCAGATAGAATTCTGCCACTTGTACAAATACAGCAAACACAAGATCAGTCCCACCACTTGTTTTGATAAACCTGGGGTGCTGCACCTTCTCTCCTAACACAAACCATCAAGCCCCTGGAATGAGAAGTGGAACTCCCAGGCCAGCTCAACAATGCTCCAAAAGCAGTATCTGCTAGTCCTTTTGACAGATCAGATAACACAGTTAGGGAAGGAAGGGGACACAAGACTAAGCTGAATCCAGACCTAAAACACCGTGGCACAGGCATGCAAAGGGTTAAGACCTGTATTTGCAGTTCCTACTACAACTACCACCACTACCTGTTTCTTGCTAAACCCAAAATCACAAAATGCGCTCTCCCAGACTCCCTTAAATGCCCAATTTCCTTGCTAAACTTGAACTCACAGAGTACGATTTCCCAAATTTTCTTATTTTTAGATAATCCACTTCTAAGAACTGAGAACTGAGAATTTACCTTGCCCCATACATATACACATGCCATTGTGGTTTGCTGCACCTATCAACCCATCATCTAGGTTTTAAGCCCCGCATGCATTAGGTATTTTCCTAATGCTCTACCTTCCCTTACCGCCTACTCCCAACAGGCCCCAGTGTGTGATGCTCCCCTCCCTGTGTCCATGTGTTCTCATTGTTCAACTCCCACTTATGAGTGAGAGCATGTGGTGTTTGGTTTTCTGTTCCTGTGTTAGTTTGCTGAGAATGATGGTTTCCAGCTTCATCCATGTCCCTGCAAAGGACATGAACTCATCCCTTTTTATGGCTGCATAGTATTCCATGGTGTATATGTGCCACATTTCCTTTATCCAGTCTATCATTGATGAGCATTTGGTATTTGGGTTGGTTCCAAGTCTTTGCTATTGTAAATAGGGCTGCAATAAACATATGTGCGCATATGTCTTTATAGTAAAATGATTTATAATCCTTTGGATATATACCCAGTAATGGGATGGCTGGGTCAAATGGTATTTCTGGTTCTAGATCCTTGAGGAATTGCCACACTGTCTTCCAAAATGGTTGCACTAATTTACACCCCCACCAACAGTGTAAAAGCATTCCTATTTCTCCACATCCTCTCCAGCATCTGTTGTTTCCTGGCTTCTTAATAATTGCCATTCTGACTGGTGTGAGATGGTATCTCATCATGGTTTTGATTTGCATTTCTCTAATGACCAATGATGAGTTTTTTTTCATATGTTTGTTGGCTGCTAAATGTCTTCTTGGGTTTGGCTGATTCTTATAGTTACTATCCAATCTCATTCCTGGAACACAAAGCATTTCCTCCATGAAAAATTAGTTGTGGCCCTCCCCAGGCAAATGAAACTCTCCAGGGAAGGTAGAAAAACAATATTTTGAAGCATGTGCAGGAGTCAGCTTTGGAGAGTGTGTTCCCAATAAGATTTCCTCAGGTGTTAACTAACAGCATAGATGGCACACTGTTCATACTTTATACTTCAAAATATATGTCAAATAACATAATGGCTTTGTCAAGTTTTTCTACCCATATCTCATTTGTGACTTCAATTTGTCTGTAATTTATCTGATGCATAGAAGTGTAGCATGGCAAAGAATAGGAGACTGTATGTACTCACACAGAGAAGTTTGAATAAAAGCAATAGATGTTTTGAAAAAGAAAAATAATAGCGCAAGCCAACTACATCTATTAGGTGTATTTTCACTTCAGTAAAAAGGACAGTGGGATTAGTGTCTTTATGAAAAGCAAAAACAGAAAGAAAAAAAAAAAAAGAAAAGACTACAGAGTCCCACATCCTGGGCACTCCAGGAGGAAAACACAGCCCCTACCCTCAGGGAGTGCCCAGACCAGTGTTGATGGACTCCCAGGTGATGCTTTGGTCAGCGCGACAGCCATCTTTGTAATGTCAATCACATGTGGTCATCCAGTTGTGACTGAATATATTATAAGACTGGAACCTTCTCTGGTACCCATTTCCTCAAGGACAAGTTAATGGATCAGCTAATTTTGAGTTTTGTATGCTGTTTAAAAAGTTAATATCTAGTACATATATAAAAGATTACCTTTGCTGGAGAGTGTACTTGCATTTTTATAGCAGATTTTTGTCTTTAGACCAAGTCATCATAATTGTAATGTCAGAGACAGTGGCAGACCAATCAGAAGGCTATTTCTTGATTGGGGTAGAAAGAGACCTTTCTGTGCCCTTCCAATCAGACACCATAATTGGTTGTCTTTCCCATATAAAGGATTGGTCCTGCTCCCAAAAGATGAGTAATTGTGAAGAATAAAACACTTTTCTTATAAGAAGTCACAAAAATAACCATCTCTGCCATCACATCATTTCCCTTCCTTCATTCCACTATAATTTATGAAAATGATTTAAAACTTTGGACTTCAGTGAATACTGCAAAATCCGGTCTGCAATTAGTTTTGTATGTTTAAGATCTCCCTCATCAGAGCAAATCATAATTCTTTGGAAGTAAAGTTAAACCCTGAAAAAGATAAGAATCTGCAAGTTTTCGTTTTTAGAGAAATTGACTTATAAGAGAAATGGCCTTTAGTATGATTTTCTAAGTAGAAAACTCCCTAAAATAAACTTTGGGGAAATTGGCACAAATTCACATTCTCAACACTTATGATCCACTTGTATTACTGCGAGGTGCCAGGGACTGTGCTGGATGCTTTCACACGCATTAGGCCATCAGTCCTCGGGTACTAACTTGGTGTAATCTAATCTGCAACATTGAGAATAAAGTGAAGTTCAGGTCTGTGAAATAATTCCTAAAAAGGCACTTCAAGTCATGATCTTTCTACCATTCTTGCTTATACCTCTTTTTGTCTAGCACGATGCTTGCCATATGATATTAACAGCTAATGCTTATGGAACTGAGCAAACACCATATAAAATCTGAAGCCTGCAGCCTCCACATCTTCTCCAGCCCTTCAGAAGGTTGATTGGGAGCCAGTATGTGCCCTCCCACAACATTCTGTCTTGGTGATTAATGATATGGGAGATGATTAAACATTCTCAAACTTGGAGTCTTTAATACATTAGTAGTAATCTCTTTAAATAAATCACATGTAAGCAATAAGTTAAGGATGTCATTCAAAAATCACAAAGGAAGTCAAAATCTATTTATGGAACTCATCAGAGCTGTGATTTATTCTTGTTATCAGAAATGTGATACCAGATTGTATTTCAAACCTGCTTCTTGAATGACTATTTTGTTTTGTTTTGATGATAGCTGTGTCTTAATGAACATAACAACATTTGGCGAGAAAACAGCTAAATCTGCTTGCAGTACATAGATTTCATGCTGTATTACCATATTGGCTTCCACAGTCACATCTATAAGGCCAAATAAGAAGAAACAAACAGCTTGAGAGACAAAAGACCACCATGACTTCCTGAGTTAGTGTAATGGACTGTGGGCATATTCCTTGCTTTACAGACCAAATTGAATAGCATCTAAATAAGATTATTTGCTTTTATAGGGAAAAAAAAATGTTTTTCTGCCCAGAATTTCGAGCTGTTTTAATACAAGAGATTTAGAAAGTCCCAGATTAGCAGTGACTTCTGATATCTTATAGAGATTTATAGTTAAAAAATAGGATTTCTGCTCACCTGGAACAGAAAAGCAGACACAGGTAAGTTATCTTGTAATCTCTCCCAATGTCCTGTCAGTACAGTGCCCTTGAGAAGATTTCTCTGGCCAATCTTAGAGTGGTATTTCCTTATTTCTCATTATTTGCTTTATTTGTTTTTCTACATATGTTTTTTGAGAGCCTACTGTGTTTCAGGTGCTGAGAACACCACAGAGACCCAAATCAGATGAGGTTCCCTCCCATCAGGGAATTTACATTTTAGTGAGTAAGAGAATCATAAGAAAATATCACAGTCCAACATGTCAAACTGCCTCAAAGCAGGGGTAGGGCAGACCCACCCCTGGGGATTGGATCTAAACAAGGAGGCAAGGAGGGACCTTGAGGGGAAATGGTCATTTATTCTGGAAGTGTGGAAACGGAACATGTGATGAGTGATCCAGGCAGAAGTAATCGCAGGTGCGGAGTCTCTGTCTCTGGAAGGAGTGTGATGACCACGAGGGACGAAAGGAGGATAAGCTCGTAGCTGAGACACAACTTAGGAGGAAGAGCATGGAGCAAATGAGGTGGAGCGGGGACAAGAACCAGACTCAGCAGGCCTTGCACATCAGCTTAAGAGTTTTGTCTGTATCTTACAATGGGAAGCCATGAAAGGGTTTCAGGCAGAGAGGTGTTATGATCAGCCTGGGCTTTTTTAAAGATGGGTGCAAGGAGGAGAACAGATTGGAAGGGGGCCAAAGTGTCTGTTAGCAGATCAGTGGGAGGGCTCACCGTCCAAGCAGAAGATGACAGTGGCTTCGACTAGGGGGTGGCAGTAGTGGGGAGATAGAATATTTGAGAGAATTTCTCCTTTCTGCTTTTTTTTTTTTTTTTTTTTTTTTTTTTTTGCCCAACCTGCACCCTCCATTCTAAATAGCTGCTCTTTTCTCTACATTGATTTTCTTGCCTGCTTACTGCTCCCATCTGCAGTACCACCTTTTAGTGCTGTGCTTTATAATAAGGACTCATTGTACGTTTGCGTTATGAATGAGTAGTTCCCACTTTTATTATGCTCTTCCCTGCACCATAAAACTCCTGCAGTTTAATCTGTCCTAGAGCGTGCCATGTAGGCAAACACACCGAGAGGTCACAAAACTGGCCCAGGGGCCCCAGGAGCAAAACACAACAGTCTCCCTCACCCCATCCCCAAACCTCAACCTTAAATCCAGGTGCCAAGGACAGCCAAGCTGGAATGAGCGGTCCGGAGAAGGCTGAGGCTTGGGGAATAGATTTCAGGTCTCTGAGAAAAGTTTTCTGCATAACATCTGCACACGTTTGATATGATTTCCGTAAGTTGTTAGCACCTTTTCTAGGACTCAAGTGGACTTTTCACAGTCTAGTAGTCTCTTTCCCAGACTATATGATACCCTTCATGCTATGAAATAACTTGTACCTTACTAATAATAATGCAGATAAAAGACCTTTTAAAACTTGTTTTCTACTGAAAACATGCCACTGCATTACCACTTTTGACCCTTAAAATAACCCTATGTGTTGGCTTATGCCTATAATCCCCACACTTTGTGGATCGCTTGAGCCCAGGAGTTCGAGACCAGCCTGGGCAACATGGCAAAACCTCATCTCTACAAAAAATAGAAAAATTAGCAGGGCATGGAGGCACATGCCTATAGTCCCAGCTTAAGAGGATCACCTGAGCCTGGGGTAGTCAAGGCTGCAATGAGCTAGGATCACACCACTGCCCTCCAGCCTGGGCCACAGAGTGAGACCCTGTCTCAGGGGAAAAAAAAAATGTAAGCCATGAGGTCATCAAGACTGGGACTAATGCCCCAGAATTGGCTTAAGAATGCAACCAACTCTTTTAAGCAACAATGCAATGAAGCAGTTGCTTGATGGGCTAGTCAAGAAGATGGAATGTGACCTCATGAAGAACTTTGCTCAACCCAAGCTTAGGTTTCTCACACTTGGAGGGCATCCTTCTATCCTCACCCATTCTTCCTCTCAAGGGTGCTTTGGTTCCTGTGGTACTTGAGAAAGGTTAACTTGATGCATTTCACTTAGACAATGCTCTGAAACTGGAAATAACATTCAAAGCTTTTGTTAAGCATATCCAGATTCTCCCAATGTCCAGACATCGTTTCCTCTGGATTTTTCTATCTACTTTGAGTTTTAAAGAAATTGAACTTCCACTTTGGAAGAAATTGGAGCCCACTTTTGTCTCGAAAAGTATCTGTGGGGTTTTAATTGATGGATGTGACTGAGTGATGACGCTGAGAAGCTACTGCCATTGAAAGATGTTTATTACTTACCTTTTCCAGAAGGAGGGAGCATGCCCCTCCACACAAGGCCCAGCGGGGAAGCACCAGGTTTGGTCAGAAAGCCAAATGGGTGAGAAGAAAGCACAACCCAGGGTCTGTTACTGCTATTTCCATGGGAAGGGCAAGCATTTTAAAGTAAATGGGCTACTGATCACAAGGGAGATGTTCTCTTGCACTAATTACAGAGGCAAACATGGATGGAGGATAATATAATGGCTTTGACACTTTCTCTGACTAGTAAAATTGATGATAGAAGCAAGAATCTTAGAGTTAGAAGGGCCGTAGAGAGCATGCAGTCAGTCCGCACCCTGGATGACTTTGTCTGTATCCACGTACAGTTGCACGCGCAAGTGTGTGTCCAGAAATGTTATATCTACGTTGTCCTTTGGGAAGTTCAAAGGTTTGTGCCAGTGATGCTGCTATTGTTCAAAGCATTTTGGGAATCTTTTCTTTGGGAACCATCTTCAAAGCCCGTTTACAAGCTGTAGAAAAAAAGTGATGTCTTTGCCTTAAAGAAGTCGTGGTTCGTTTTGACCTGGAACAACTTCAAACTGGCATCATAACGACAATGGCATTTGTCAATAAGCAAATCGATCCTCAAAGAATAAAGATTTGCTGCCACTGAAGACTATCAAGAAAATGTGACTACAGGTATTGCAGGCCATCAAGGCCCTCCCAAAATGTCACAGCAGCATCGCTCTCGTGGGTGTGGAGCCTCTGAAGTACCTCCCTGGAAGATATCAGATTCACCTGGACGTGGAAGTTCTAGTGTTTCTACTTCCAAAAAAAAAAAAAGGTCTGCTGTCATATTAGTCACTCTTTGTTTTCTTTCTTTCTTTTTTTTTTTTTTTTTTTTGAGTTAGAGTCTCGCTCTGTCACCCAGGCAGGATGGAGTACAGGGGTGCAATCTCAGCTCACCGCAACTTCCACCTCCCAGTTTCAAGCAATTCTCCTGCCTCAGCCTCCCAAGTAGCTGGGATTACAGGTACGCGCCATCATGCCCAGCTAATTTCGTATTTTTTAATAGAGACAGGGTTTCACCATGTTGGCCAGGCTGGTCTCAAACTCCTGACCTCAGTTGATCCACCAGCTGCGGCCTCCCAAAGTGCTGGGATTACAGGTGTGAGCCACCGCGTCAGGCCATTAGTCACTCTTTGAATCCCACTTTATTTCCGCATATTTGCAGGGTTCCAACCACTATTGACATCTTTCTTCTCTGCTCACTCAGCAATGTCTGTACCAAAGGGCAAAAGTGCGTAAAGATGACTTAGTTGATCATGGCAAAGCTTGGTGACAGGCATGAGGAAAAACCTAAAGAACCGTGAAACCAATGATGAAGTCCCTGTCTAACGATTTTAATGTCTGTGTTCATCAACATGTGGGAAGTGGCCGTGTATTACATCAATTGATTTAACTATAAAGATTAAAATACATGTGACATTTAAAGTTGTCCACGGGCAATTAGGCCAGTATTGGGGCAGGAGGAAGAGCACAGAAATTGTTTATCTTAACCAAGAAACTTTGATTTTCAGTCTTATTCTAAAAATAAATTTAAAAAAAAAAAAACCTAGAGTGGACCTTCAGAATTATTTGGGAACCACATCTCTTCTTGGCTCATCCCATCTCAGCCAAAAATAAATCTCTGTGTCCCATCATTTTACTCTTAAGAATTTTCAAGTAAATAGGCAAGGATATTCACACTTTATCTGAAAGTATGCTTACCATAAAAACATTTATGAGAGTGAGAAAATGAAAATAATAATCCAGATCAGGATATAACACAACAAATAAATTACTCTATATGTATGTAGGTACAATATTGTGCCACCTCTAAAACTCATGTTAAAAAAAAACTTTTATTTTAAGTTCAGGGGTACATGTGCAACATGTTTGTTACATAAATAGATTTGTGCCATGGAGGTTTGTTGTACAGATTGTACAGATTATTTCATCACCCAGATATTAAGCCTAGTACCCATTAGTTATTTTTCCTGATCCTCTCCCTCCTACCACCCTCCACCCTCTGATAGGCCCCAGTGTGTGTTGTTCAACTCTTTGTGTCCATGTGTTCTCATCATTTAGCTCCCACTTATAAGTGAGAACATGCGGTGTTTGGTTTTCTGTTCTTGTATTAGTTTGCTAAAAATAATGGCCTCCAGCTCCTTTTATGTCCCTGCAAAGGACATGATCTCATTCTTTTTATGGCTGCATAGTATTCCATGGTGTATATGTACCACATTTTCTGTGTCCGGTCTGTCATTGATGAGCATTTGGGTTGATTCAATGTCTTCACTATTGTGAATAGTGCTGCAATGAGTATGTGCATGCATGCATCTTTATAAAAAAAAATGAGTTCTATTCCTTTGGATATATACCCAGTAATGGGATTGCTGGGTCAAATGGTATAAATATCATGTTTTTATAAAGAATTTAATGACAAGGGGAAAGGCTCTTCCCAGCCCCCATGATCCCTAAGAAGCAGATAGCTCAAGACCCAAGCATCTTTCCATTGAGTGAGTCACCCTCTTCCTCAGAGGCCACTTTTGTCTCAAAAAGTATCTGTGGGATTTTGACTATGGCTGTGACTGAGTGATGACACTAAGAAGCTAATGCCATTGAAAGGTGTTTATTACTTACATTTGCCAGAAGGAGGGGGCATGCCCCTCCACACATGGCCCAGCAGGGAAGCACCAGGTTTGGTCAGAAAGTCAAAGGGGGCTGTGTGCGGTGGCTCACGCCTGTAATCACAGCACTTTGGGAGGCTGAGGCAGGCAGATGACTTAAGGTCAGGAGTTCGAGGCCAGCCTGGCCAACGTGGTGAAACCCCATCCCTACTAAAAATACAAAATTAGTCAGGTATTGTGCACGGCTGTAATCCCAGCTACTAGGGAGGCTGAGGTGGAAGAATCACTTGAACCAGGGAGTGGGAGGTTGAAGTGAGCCGAGATAGCATCACTGCACTCCAGCCTGGGTGAGAGAGCGAGACTCCGTCTCAAAAAAAAAGAAAAGAAAAGAAAAAAAGGAAGCCAAAGGGGTGAGAGGAAAGCAAAACCCAGGGTCCCTTATTGCTATTTCCATGGGAAAGGCAAGGCCCTGGCTGCTTAGGGCAGAAGGACATTGCCTGCTAGAGTGTAAGAGACAGATAAAGGAGGTAGTTCAGAGTGTAAGCTCTCAGTGGGTTAGTTTGTGTATGAGAGACATGCTGCAAGGTGAGCCCTTTGCTAGCTCCAAGAATTGTCTAGCCCTGAGAGGGGCAGTGTCCTCTCACCCAGCAAGAGCACAAATGCTAGAGCACCAAGAATATAGAAATTTTTAAAATATGTGTGGTTAACTGAAGTTCAATGAAGAAGTAGCTGCTCCCAAAGCCTCTGGACCAAACAAAGCATTGTCTTATCCTAGCCATGCTTATCCTCGTCTTCTAAGTTCATTAGCTTCTTTCATGCCACTGTGTCCCCAGTTCTCCAATCTTTCCTATAAGACATGTAACTCTGATACAATTTATAGCCCTCTGCCTTACTACTTTCCCCCACTGGATTGAGGACGGAACCATCATTTTCTTCATCTTTGCATTGACCACAGTGCCTGACACAGTAGATGCTTCATGGAATATGAACACTTCAAAGGGGGCAGTTTTGACCACAACCATCTCTACTGACAGCCAGTGGATTATCAGGGATCCTGGTACAAGCCACCTGCAGAGTGGGGTGGGCATCAAAGGAGTGCCTGATACAGACATGGGTCTGTGCATTATTCCTCCCTGAACTCCCAAAGTTTTCAAAACCCTGTTACTCCAAATCCAGTTAAAAACCTGTGCTCAAAATAATTTTGCCAAGTAGCCAGATTATCTAGATCAATTTTAGAGGCATGAGATGATGGAAAGATTACAGAATGGAAGAAAAGGCAGGGTCGGATGCAGTAGGAAGGGTGCACTTCCTGCATGAAACTCAATCCTGGAATTGAGAGAGGACGATAAAAAAGCCCTCTCAACTGGGATATCCAAGCCAAGGCTCTAGAAGCTGTTTTTGTCTAACAGTTGAGAGTTGCAACCACTGAACGGGAACAGATAAGACAGGCGGACCTCATGTGCAATTAGGCCAATGTGGAGCCATTCACATTTGGAGGCTTGTTAGGCAATTTCACATTCTTCTGGGGCTAAGCCAACCGATGGGCTGTGATATGAGATAATCGGTGCCACCGATGTGTGAAGGTCTCATGAGAGAGACAGACACGCTGCGGAAACAGGCATCGGAGGGTCTCTGCCTGTGAAGCAAAAAGTATGAATGCATCTAATAACACGGTGCCTGTCTGCAGCACAACGCCTGTTTCAGCAAGCTGATAGTGACAGTTTTTCCGATATATTACTCTTACTGATTTGGGAGAAAACAATAAACTGCATTTTCTTTTTGGTTGTCAGCGATAGGTAGAGTGTGTTAAAGTTTTTCTGTATGAGAAGCAGTGAATATTTGGGGGTAAATTGAACTGTAACATTGTATTTCTTTAACTGAGTTTCAGGTTTAAGATCATAAAGAAGTACAAAGGTAGAGTGAAACTATCTATAATTTTTTCCCTACACTTTCACTGGACTCTGTATCCACCTTCTTCCAACTCCCCTACATCAAGGCGAGTCCTGACTGAGAAGACCCAACTGATGATTTTCATCTCCCCAGCTCTCTTTCATTCCTCAGCCCACCCCAGTCTGGCTTCTCTGAATCTGCTGGGGTCAAGCTCACCACTGACCTCCTAAATGCCAAATCCAATGCACGTGTTAGTCCTACTTGACATCTTGGTTACATTTAAAGTATTCGATTAACATGATTCTTGCTCCTAGGACCTTGACAGTCTAAGGACAAGTTATATCGGGAAGTCAAAGATGTACTTCAGGCTTCTGGAGGACCAAGGGCAAGAGAGCAAGAATAATTTCCAGCCCCAGCAGCCCAACAGGACACCCACCAAGACGGGAGGAGGGCTGAGTGCGAACTTCTAAAGCTAGATTTCCTGGAGGCACTGGTTGGTGAGGCAAGTACTGTAATTTTCCAGAGAGACAGTACAAAATATCATTCAAAACTGTTAAATTCTGCATTTTTGCATACACCTCTGTATTTTCTTTCAGAGTATTTTCACTCCTTCTATGTAAAAGGAGCATGATTTAATTGAAAGGGTCGGTCTACAAACATGGGCGAGGCCAGTACCAAGATGGAGTTGTCTATCGCACACATTTACCAGCGAAAAGTTAACAGTTTGTGCTTTGAAATCTGAAAATGTCCCTGAGTCAAATCCAGTTGGCATGTAGCTGTCTTTGAACATTCTTTGAACATTTTTTGTTCAAATGCTGTTCCTCCTGTTCCCTTTCCCCTAGGTAACTTCTACTCCTCTTCTTTAGTAAGTCTTCCCTGCCCCACCTCCCACGCCTGGATTGAATGACTATCAACTTCTGCCTAACATGGCCCTAGAACTCAAAAAGAATCATGATTGCAGACTGAACTGAGTCTGTCTTGCCTGGTAGACTGTCATGGACAGTGAACGTGGTGGGTCTTACTCATCTTGCTCCCCAGGGCCTAATGCAGTGTCTAGCAATGAATAGTTACTCAATACATGTTTGTGGAATGAATGAAGGGAATACTATCATTGCTAGTCAACAATAGCACCAATGCAAGTTCACAAACATTCTCAAATAGAAGTGCTGAACTATGTAACACAGTGAAATACGCAAGTGAATTACTAAGTTATTATCGAGAACCAAGGTGATTAATGCTGTACATTTAGGACATGCTCGATACAGGAAAAATATAAGTTCTAGAATTAGTTTAACGCCACTTGTGCTGATAGCACACAGATCTGCTATCTGTCTTCATTAGCTTCATAGCAGTAGGTTACAAGAACACTATTTGAATGGGTGTCATATTATTTTATTGAATATTCAATAAAAGTGTAATAAAAATGAAATGCCAGAGTCCATAGGAAATATTGTACACCTTGTTATTTGTTCTACTTCAAAGTAAAATTCTATTTTAAAAGCATGTCTTTAGTTCTATTCCCAGCAGTGCTCAGTGCTATGTACAGACCCCCTGGAACCTCTAAAAAAAAATGAGCATTCTTTGGCAATATTAGACTTTCTGTATTTAATAAAACCATTATCTACCAGAAACAGGAGAACTAAGTAATACATACTTTTTCTTTTTTTTTTTTTTTTTTTGGTTTGCTTGTTTTTGTTTTGAGACAGGGTCTTTTTTGCTCAGGCTGGGGTGCTCAGTTGGCTGCAGCCAGGCGAGGCGTGCAATCTTGACTTCCCAGCCTCAAGCGATCCTCCCCACCTCAGCCTGCCTAGTAGTTGGGACCACAGGCATGTGCCACCATGCCCAGCTAATTTTTGTATTTTTTGTAGAGACAGGGTTTCACCGTGTTGCCCAGGCTGGTGTTGAACTCCTGGGCCCAAGTGATCCGCCCACCTTGGCCTCCCAAAGTGCTGGGAATACAGGCATGAACCACCACACCCAGTCAATATGCACATTCTTGAGAATAGCCAATGTCACTGGCCTTGGGAAGGAATGAGTATAGATCTGGAAGTGGGCACGCAGAAGTAATAAATAAATAAATGCACAGAACAAATTAGGATGAGTAAGTAAGTTTTCTGCTCCTCCAACCGTTCTCTCTGCCCTTGTTCTCCAGCCTAGCGGGGCAGGGATCAGTAGAAAGAGTCCTCTGATCTCTCTGGCTTCTGTGAGACTCTTGGCCCTACCTCCAAAATAGCAGCTCCTTTTCTTCTACCTCCTCAACAAATTCTATAGGTTCTCCTGAGGAATTAAACTTTTGAAAAACCAGAGGCAGAAGGACTCACAGGCTACTTCTACCTTCTACCCTACCACATAGCTCTCCTGAATCAAGGACGTGCCCAGCCAGGTGTCTGCAAGAAGGGGAGGACAAAAAATTAAAAATGCATCCATTGACATCTCAACATGTATCACAAACCACACATATAGATACGCAGAGATGGATTTCTGCCTATCTCTCGTATTATAGGGAAGAGCACAGAATCCGGAGCCTTGGCTGTGGAGTTTTTATTAGCTGTGAAGATGCTCCCAGGCTTCTGAAGGCTGACTCAATGCAGAAATGCTGCTAGACCGCAAGGTGAGCACAAGAAATCCTAACCCAGAGTGTCCTCTCTGGGCCTCTGCTGAGTGAATCAGACAGCCAGGCAGTCCTGCCAGCAGGATGAGGACCAAAACTGCCACCCCGGCTGCAGACGGTAATCAATCCAATTTGCTCACCTCCCGAAGTGATCTGCCCCCTGCCACTCCACCTCGGGAAGCGGAAATGAAGCCCCCTCATGAGTCACCAGTATGATGGATTCTTCAGCAACTGGTAGCGACGGGAACAAGGCTAATAGCTGAGTGTAAACAAGCAACAAGCCACTGGAGCTGCGGCCCACTGCCACGGTCTCCTCCGGAGAATAACACACTGACGCCAACAATCTCACCTTCATTCTTCAAGTTTATTTAGTTATTTATTTTTAATGACCACATTGTCGTGGTACACATTTATGGGGTACAATGTGATGTTTCGATACGTATGCACGTTGTATAATGATCCAGTCGAGATAGTTAGTGTATCCTTTACCTCATGCATTTATCCTTTCTTTGTGGCGAGAACATTCAAGAGTCTCTTTCTAGCAATTTTGTAATATACAGTATTTTACTGTTAGCCGTAGTCACCCTGCTGCGCCATAAACACCAGAATGTATTCCTCCTATCTGTCACTTTGTACCTATTGATCAACCTCTCACCGTCTTCCCCTTTCCCTCCCCTACTCTCACCTTGATTTTTAAAAGAAAATGTTAATCGTGGGGGAGAGTGCTGCTCGTATCCATCTGCTTCTTCTTCTCAAACTGCCAGATGATTTAATCATCTTCCTTAATAAGCTGTGAAGAGCTGACCTTTAGAAAGCCTCCTGCAAGCAGGAATATTTAAAAGCAAATGCTTTCCAAGCAACAACCGAGCCAAATGTTATCCTTTCACGTCCTCTGCTCTATGGAATTTGTTACAATCCTGGGTCCAGCGTCCAGGCAACAGATGCGCCTCTGTGAGCCCATTCATGAAGGGCCGCTTCTATGCCCTGCTCTCTAGTTGCTGCTTTTCCACAACCTAGCTCATGCAATCTCCCAGGTACGAATTACCATCCTCCCTGTATAAATGAACCTTCTGAAGCTCAGAGAGGTGAAGTAGCTTTCCTAGGGTCACACAACCTGTGAGATAGCACTAGGCAGGAGCCATACATGTCTGCACTTCTTATAGCACCTAACCTCATGCACCCAAGAGACTCCTGATGAAATTGTGAAACAGGCTGTTTTTCTTTCCCCTTTCTTACCTTTGCAGATTGCTGCCCCCATCAAACTTTGATAGCCATATCCCCAAGGAGGTGCAAACATGTCCAGCCACACACAACCTAATATGCCTCTGGCCAGAGCTTTTATGCACCAGTTTAAAGGAAGCAGGACAGACTTTAGGAGCAACGTCCCTACTTCATTTGGGTTCCTTTCAGGTGCTGGTTCTCGGGTCTTCTCATTTCACCTCTGCCCCACCATCAAAACGTAAAAATGTTTCACTGTCAATTCATCATAATACACATATCTGAAAGTTAGCACTGGAAGGGCTTTCGAGTTTTTCTAAAGCGACTGCTTCCATTTTAAGTAAGGGAAATAGATAAGAGACAGAGAGAGGAGGTGGCTTGGTTGAGGCCACCGAGTGGATCAGTGACAAAGCCAAGAGATAAGGCCATTCTTCCCAGCTCCAACCCCTTGCTCTGAGGTCACACCATTGTGTTCTTAGAGGGATGTGAAAGCCACTTTGTCCACTTTCCCAGGACACCCACATTCTCCCCTTGATCTTTAAACTTGGCATAAGGCATCAGACTTGGTTCATTTTAAAGGGAATTTCTGGCATTCACCATTAGCGTGGGAAGTGTTTGCCTCTAAAATCACACTCTTGTGAATCTCGTGTCTTTATCACTGAGTTAATATGGAGCATCTGTAAAGAGCAGGAGTGAGGCAGGAGTGGAGGGAACAGCCAAGGTTGCTCTTCACAAATCCCCAGGCTTGCACCTCACCTCAGACTGCCAGGCCGCCCTCCTACTTAGAGTTTCTCAGTGGATGATTTTCTGTCCCAATGTCAACCCAGAAGTATTCCCAGGACCCCATGATTAGGTCCCAGACCCAATCTCATGCCTGATCCCAGTCCTCTGTTGGCCTAAGAAGCCTTGCACACATGCAGGCACAGCCTTCTGTCTAAATCCCTCAGCCCTATATGCCTCCATCTTTAATTAGCAGGAGGCAGAAGATGCAGGAAATAGGATGTGCTGCCCAAGAAGAGGGACACAGGGAAAGGAGGGGGCGGTTCAAAGCACAGCAGGAGCCACAGTCCAAGGCCAGAGAAAACAGGGGTCCTGAAATATGTACTGTTTAAGATTCTGGGACTTTTACTTGCAGTAAGTGTGTGTATGTGTGTGTGCATGCATTGGAGCGCTATAATATGTATACATACATATGCGTTTGTGCTCACGTTTGTGTGTTTGGGAGGGGGAGGACATCGTGTATGTGACCATTTATGTGTGTCTGATACATAGGCTCACTTAGGGTGAGCCTAAGTGACACTGGGGAAAACTGCCGATCAACCCTAATGCCATTATAGGTAGAAAAACACTAACAATGATGAGAAAAGAAATTCCTCTAAAGGGTGTGAATGTGTGAAGCCATAGGGTGGGTGCCAGGGGAAAACACAGACTCCTTTTGAGCTGATAGGGTTACACTCCTGTAACACACAGATAATAATACTGTGTCCTATTTAGGCTTATCATGATGTGTGTAGTCTGCACTGAGTCTGGCATGCAGTGAGGGCCCAATGAATGTGGACCCTAAATATGCTTTTGGGCAGGGTAAGCAATTAGGAACAAGGAAGGAAAAGAGCACATCATCCTCTTTACCTTTAAATCAGAAGAAGGAAGACATCTGCTAATTTAAAACATAAAAATCTTAAACACTCTTTGTCTCTTAACATCTCGGAAACTGACTAGACAAACTCTCAGGAGCAAACTACAACCTGTTCCTTCTTCTGAAAAGGTTTTAGCAGCTGTTGGTGGTGGTCTTAGATGTCCCAAAGAGCCCACCCAGGGCAGATCGTGTGAAAGTCTAAGAACTCTGAGGCAGCTAGCAAAAGAAAACCCTTCACAGAGAAACACAGTTCTTAATAATTACCACTAACTAGGCTGTGAAAGGGAGAACACTCTTTCAATTACCAAATGTCAGCTCTAATTCCCACTTATGAGTGTTGGAAATAAAAGGATGCAATAATTACACAATCTGCAGGGAAACTAACAAATACATTCCCAATACAAACGATTTATTGAGCTTGCCCAGCCACAGTCTGGCCTCCCTCCTTAAAGAAAGCTGTAGAAGTGGTGGCCTGTTCTTTGATAATCACAGTGATTTCTTACAAACCACTGATTAAGCAATAGATGAGGAAAGCATTTTGGAAACTCTGAGATAGCTTTGATTTGTTGGACATCTTTCTAAAATGATGGTCTGTCGCCTAGGTGGCCTATTAAAGAACATACAATTGTTCATCAGAAAGGACCTTTTACAATTGAGGCCATTTCAGAGGTGAGAAAAGGTTAAACATTGTGCTAAGAGCATGCAATGGTACAGCTGGAATGAATCCCAAATGTCCCAATTTCCAGTCTGTTCTATGATCCCCTATAGCCTGAACTATTAACAAGGTATAACAAATGTGGGTTATTAACCTCTATTACTTCCCATTTGAAAGCCAAGTCAATCAATACGTTACTGTCATCAACAAGTTGATGACTTGGGAAATAATGATTTATGTATTAGGTGCAAAAGTAATTGCAGTTTTGCCATTGGAAGTAATGGCAAAAATATTACAGAAATAGTTTTTTTTTTAAATTTTACTCTTGGGCATAATATGGACAGGAAGATTAATGTGTGAAGCAGAGGGTCTGGTTGATGGCATTACCAGGGGGAGGCTTGTGGTAGAACCATGTTGTTCTCCAATGGGATTATTGAAGCTCTTTGGATAGTCTGAAGTAGTAAGAGGCAAGTTACCTAGAGGTGCAGAAAATTGTAAAGTTGAGGCTCGAGAAAAGCAGATTGAGGAAGCAGGAAATTGTAGAAATAGAAAAGCAAGCTATGAGTGGCGGCTCACACCTGTAATCCCAGCATTTTGGGTGATCAAGATGGGAAGATCACTTGAGCCCAGGACTCTGAGACCATCCTGGGCAACTTGGCAAGACCCCGTCCCTACAAAAAAAAAAAAAAAAAAAAATCCCAGGCATGGTGGTGCATGCCTGGAGTCCCATCTACTTGGGAAGCTGAGGTAGGAGAATTGCTTGAGGTTGGAAGGTTGAAGCTCCAGTGACCTGTGATCATGCCAATGCCTTCCAGCCTGGGTGACAGAGTGGGATTCTGTCTCAAAAAAATTAAATAAATAGAAAAGCAACATGGAAAAGTAGATTTGGAATAAAAGATAATCTCATCTTAAGTTATGAGGATTGTATAGGTTAATAAAATGCTTAAACCTATACATGATTATGAGTTTGCAAATTATTGAAGGTAATCCTAAACCAATATTACTCTATTTCTTATTTCAGGTAAATAGTTGAGACTCCTTGAAGGAGTGATTCTTAAAATATTCTGGATGAAAATTTTTAGAAAATTTGGTGAAAAGCTGCGGATTCACTCCCCAGAT